>NC_068362.1:48002487-48302487 GCF_020536995.1 Dreissena polymorpha
TTTACTTTCCACTCAGGGAAATGGTGTGATGTTAGTGATGTTATTTGCCTGCATTCGTACTTCCGATTATCTACAGGCTGTTCTCGCGGAACAGACAGCATTCAGAAAATCCACACTATACGGATTGTAAACAATACTTTATATAATTAAGTTAACTATTTTCATTATACAATGTTGTCATTTTAATCTTCGCCGATGCTGAAAAATAAATCAAATAATATATGCATGTTATAATGCGTAAATATATACGACTAGTATATGGTTGTGTTTTAATACCAATGTGTTTATGTTCTGTACTCACAAATCATTTTAGTTGTTATTATCATGGCCATTAACAATATCTAAATTAAAAGGAGTTAACGGTAATTCCCATATTGTTTATTTTTGAAAATGATTACTCCCCCAAACTTTAGTATTGATGTTGATAATTTTACACTTGACCAAATAAGCTAAAATGAGATTATAATCGATATCATTATTTTATTATTTATTTCATATTTTCGTACACACGGTAGGTGGAGTTCCATATGAGTGAGTCTTGCGTCCAATTTCCCTCTATTTTCTTTCACAGTCTTCTCTTGAATGCAGGCGCGCTGAACGTGTTTACATCGACTATTGGCGATTTTATTGCGTAAAAAAGATTAATATTAAATTCATCAAATCCATTTTATTGTTTACATTTGTTTACCATGTGAAAAGTTAAAGTGTTAACGTCACCTTTCCCGAGTTCAATCCCACTCTCAAGTTTTAGTTAACGTGAATTCCTAATTCTTCCTTAAGACAAGTCAATTAAATATTTATTTCGCAAGAAATGTTTGCAAACATAATTGAATACATTGCTGACAAAACAGTGCGTTTTATTTTCTTTCGTTTGAACTTATACAATTAAAGTTCATATAATTTCATGTTTAGTGCACGGGGTTTCAAACCATACATATTTATTTAACATATGACTTGCTTCCAGTAAGGAGTTCAATGTCATATAGATGTGTATGTATTGTTCTGATTTTGGGTTTATAATACGTATTATCACTGTGGCGTTACGTCTTCATGTGTCGACACTTGCTAGTTTTGTTCGTCCCATGTATTTGCTACCGGAATCGTGATTCTACTTGTTTTGAACATATCATTTATGTCTACGTTAAAATGACATTTTTTTGTTTTGTTTTGCTGAATGACGTGGCTGTAAGACATGGAAAAATACTTCAGAAAAAAAGACTGAAACATGATACATTATAACATGAGTACTTCGCACATCCGATCTTGCTTACTACATTTGCTTATTCGATAGGTGGTTTCAATATATTAATACAAAGTATGTGGTCATCCGTTTCTCTCGGCGGATGTTATTAGCTTAGTTGAATTTACGTCAGTACCATGTTCTTTCCAACACATCAGCGAAATACAAAGCGTTGATTCAGGAAGTATATACATTATGTTTAAAATTTGATTTAAAGCTAAAAACCGGGTATATTTGATGTGAATATCAACATATCTTGTAACGTCTATGTAACTGCGTGTTTGTTTGTTGGTGTTGTTGTTAAATGTAATATTGATTGCTATGAGAGCCAATAAATAATTTAAAACGAGACATAGCAGCGAAGTTAGTTGCTTTTTGTAGCATACACGTTTTAACAGGGGCAAATATAGCGAAACTGTTTTTATGACGTCGCCTTCTTCATTTATATGACATCAATTAATTTAACTCTAATAATATTGAACGCGTTTGATCTTAGAGTGAATAAAACGCTTTACAGGGAATTCACATGTGATATCGGTCAATATAAAAGTATTTTGTACGGGGCATGATAATGATGATTCTTGGGCGATATATGTCAATTTGTTTTAATTTTCAACAACAAAAACTGCACCTTCTAAATGTTTGTAGCATAACTTGAAAAGGTATTTAGGTATGTTGTAATGATGAAATTAATATCGAATAGAACAATGAGTATTCGTAAAATAAGTTTTTAAAAATTTTGATAAAATTAAGTAAAACATTGATGCGGGTTTGAGGTGCAATAATGTGAAAAATAAGTATCATAATTTAGTTTGATAAGAAAACAAAAGACAACACCGATACATGCATGAGCCAATAGTGTTCACAATTTAATTGAGTACTTGCTATTGTAATATAATTTAAACATGTTCATATTAACCCTTAAAGCGCTGGAGCTGAAATTTAAAGGCCTTTGCAAACAGTTTGGGTCCAGATGAGACGCCACAGAACGGGGCGTCTCATCTGGATCCAAACTGTTTGCTATTCTGATAGTATTCTTTGAAAAAAAATCGAAGAAAATGCTAATTTTAGAAATTCAACAGACGACATTTTAGCAGACGACAAATTTCCCAGCATGCAAAGGGTTAACATTAACATACCGATGCTAAATACCCCAAGCTTGTAATCTTTATTACCAGGTCTAGATTGAGAAAGTGTGTTTTAACTAAATTATTATTAAAGAAACATTAACGGATGGACATTCCAAGTACTTGAAGCCGGTCACTTCTTTTATTTTGCAGTTGAATATATGTGCTACTGTCCTCCGCCCAGCTCTGAATCAAGCCTGCTCGTCGACCAGTAGATCATCGCCCATATTTTTCAATCGATTAAGGATGATTCGTAACATGACTTTTCTTGCATGACTGATGAGTCTGATGATTGGGTAAATTTCGCACAACTAAGGTCGCCCGTTTCCGGTAGGTGAATAACCAATGATTTGGCCGACTCCTTGGGCCACTTTCTTCTCCTCCCAGATCTTGCCTTCATTGCTGCAGTCGTTGCCTCGCATCCGTGCTTAATAAGCTCGGGGGAGGGCTTGTTTACTCACGAAGATGTTACTACCTTAAGACTGGGCATTGCCTCCTCGACTTCTACCTGAAGTATGGACAGACTTTCGTCGTGTGCTTCTGGTCTGGGATCGTTCTGATGAAGACTGGAGTCTGCTTGAAGAATTTATTTGACACAATACTTTTTTTTTAACTGTTGCACGAATTCTTACCATTCTGACAGACATAACATTTTGCGAAATACTGCCCGATTGTTTTAAGTTTCCAATTGTGCATGACGAACATACAATCCAAACTATATGTATTGCATTCGTTCGGTGATTTAAACATTATTGTACAGTTACTAGCTTAGTCTTGTGTATGTCGTCACAGAAAAGACGCTTCACGAGAGTCATCATATATTGAGTAATCAATTAATATATGAACATTAAGGTACTTAAAGCTTGTTGGGAAATACACTGAGTGAAAGAGCAATATTGGATGATATAAAGACGCCCGGATCAGCTCTGCCGTGTGTTATTGTCTAATTAAGGTCATTGATCTGTACAGACTAATGGCTATGCTGCATAAACTATGTTTTATCTTATCATGTAGATTGTGATTGTTCGTGTGTATTGATGTCTGTGAAACATAAAATGGTGTGCCCATACTTAATAATGTAATAGTCCCTTTTAAGCGTATACCTGGTTTACCATTCATCTCATGCTTATTGATTCTACGGAGAAGTATCAATCACGAAGAATACGAACAACCATTAGTTATGGTCAACATTTTGTTTATAAGCCAACAATGATTAGTTTTGTTTTTAAAGATTTCGCAATCACATCACATCCAAACAGTGCGTGTTCGAACACAATATGATGTGTGTAAAAGATGCGTTATTTTTACAATAACCGTGCGTGGTAATAGGTCTGTACTACAAAAAGTCCATAAAAATGGAAATATTAGTATGTAATGCCAATGTTATGTACATGTACACAATCGATAAGCTTCTACGAACAATATTATTTTTCTGCACAGGTGATAAACAATTCAAATCTCAAGTGAAATATTAAGTTTATATTTTACGCAAAATATTGTTCATGTTGCAATACTAGTATGTTTAGATCTTTACAAACAAGACATGTATATAATGGTTTTGTAATGTATAGAAACTTGTTTTTTGTTCATGTACACTTCTTTTTAATAATCTGGAAGAGGACTTACATTCCTGCACATTTTGATATTTTGCCTTTTCAGTTTGTTGATGATATGTTTTAATATTCGAAAACATAAGCGAATGTCTTTGATAAATTTAACCACATAAAAAACAAACAATACGTACACAATCCGATGAGAATATGATAAATGGAACATAACCTTAATATGTTGTTCTGGGAACTTATAACAACAGTGATGGTTGAAAAGTCGTATCATATAAGAGGCGTTTACTCGAGGGCGATGATACTGTATTTAACAACGAGGCGGCCGATACACGTTCCAAGAACAACAAACCAAGGTTACAATGCATTTGCTATATACTTATCACATTGTCCGAGGTATTACTCATCAACTTCCAAAATGAATCACGAATGCATGAGGGTTTTTTGTTTCAATTTTAAAACGTAATGTCAATTATTGAGTTAACGTCACTTCCCATTTCACGTAAATAGTATGTGTTTTATCATAACGATAACTTCCACCGTCGACCGTATAATTGTGTTTGTATACAGTTAGGTCACTTCGAATTCACTGAAACAGACAACGGTAGCCAGTAAGGATTTCCATAATTGAATGTTACAAACAGTATGTATAGGTAGCAGAAAAAAAGAAAAGTTTATAAAAAATATTTCTTATATAATTAACATAGCCTCCGATATGATTGTATTTGTTCATGACGTTGATCTGCATTACAAAGCTGAAAAATATATAAAAGATATACACTAATATATCTAATTAAATTTATATGATTTTTAATAGAAATGTTTGTGTATTGCCTTTTCTGTTTCCACGCAAGGACCGATAAAAAAAACATTCAGTTACACAATCGCGTTTATCGCAACTGGCAAACACACTCCGTCCATACTAAATGCCGATAAATAACACGTTTTTCCAAACTCATCTATCATGATGTCAGCCAAGAGATTAATTCTGCGTTCCGCAGCACGGATTGCCGTATGTTGATGACAATTTCACCAAAACAAGAAGAACTTTCAAGCCAAACTCGGTGCTTTGAGGTGTTAAATTGTCGTGTCAACAAACCTCATCTGTATGTGTTTAACATGAGAAAGTTATGATAGTATTATGTGGAACAAAATGTCGTCACTATTGCCTATGTAATATGTAACTGTATTCTGTATATTTAAAGGAAAAATATACATTTGTATAATATCAGTCAATAAAAGTTAACGTGTATACAAACGTTTAAAATTTAATAACTAACACTATTTTTAAGGTTAAATTTCATGAATCATATAGGGCTACAAAGTTCAAACATCGTTGACATATCACACGCATTTATTGACATGCCTGATTAAATATGCGTCCTTCAACACAGACGTGCACAAGGATTCATATTAAAGAGAGCTGTTCACAAACATGTGCTCAGTGAAAATAAAGTAATGTAATTTATGCATATAAAATGCATACGTAATTGTATACATTAAAATAACGAGACAAGTTCATGTAAAAAAGAAAAATGGAAACCGTTCGTTTAACTTGGTTTCAAGACTAGGTCCTAACAATTAAAAAACAAATCCACTATCGCTATGTAATCCGCATGAAAGTTGCAATAATCCAACTCCCAGCTACTGACCATCCGTGCCCGTAAGATTTACAACTTCTTTTGGCTTTGTTCATGTAAACTCGCCGCCTTGATTACAGGCGGCACTTTAATCAGTTATGTGAGCCGAATAAACTGTTTTACGGCGCAAATAAAAACAAAAAAATCATTTATATATCCCATATAACCAAATTAAAGCAGCCTACGTGAATTGGTGTGCTTGTAGAATTATTATAATATTCCAATATTTAAACCAGTCAACTATTCCAGAAATGGCTGACGTTTTTGCAATGGAAAACGTCAAGTTACACTGCCTATGTAAATATTCAAATACATTTGGGCCGTGCTCTGTGAAAAGGGGGTTTTATGCATGTGCGTCAATTGTCGTCCTAACAAGCCTGTGCAGTCCGCACAAGCTAATCAGGGACAACACTCCGCCTAAACTGGATTTTCGCTAAGAATAAACAATCTTTCAACAAAAAATAAAATAAAAGCTGAACTTGGCGTGCCCGATGCAGTTCGGACAAGGACGACACTTTACGCATATGCATTAAGCATGCATCAAACCTTTTTTCATAGAGCACTGCTTATATTTATTATTTGGAAAACGCTATTTGTTTACCCAAATACAAATAACTACACTATATTGATGAACATACAGCAAATAGCTTACTGTCATAAGAATTAGCAATAGTTTAAATGACAAAGATATTCACTAGAAACTCTTATCTGACAGCAACACGCAACACCATTAAACACTCGGGTGAAGCAAGTATGCAACCTAAATTTTAAATTCGTTTGCTACAATCGTCATTCAAAACTGCCTTTCTCGGTGTCTTAATAGATTTGTTTCAATTTTTGTTGTGACCATTTTCCCACAAAATATACACACTTTGATCTCGATGGTAACATGTATTGTATGTGTTACGATGTATCAGGGGGATTGACCTAGAAATTATTGAAATACATGGGACTATGATCGCTCATGTGTGTGTTTCCTTTACAAGGAAGAACTTTGAGCTGCACGAAATGTACTCATTAAAGCTCAATGTATTCAAGAAGAAATAATTCGCATGTCGGTGCGTATAACGGTAGGTGGATTTAAACGATTGCTTGCAAACATACCGAACGCATTCAAAGTATTAGCGATAAAAGATCTTGGGCATTTGCTCGATTTCTATATTATACATTTTCATTAACATTAAATAATGTATAGTTGTTTTCACGGTATTGCTATTTTTCCTTGTTTATACACTCTTGTATAATTGTAATTTTCGAGAGAAAAAGTAAACATATATCATTTGTCATTCTGTGAACAGATCTATAAAAGGTTAATACGAACACACTTAATAAGAACCATACTTACAATTTATATTTACATTTTAGTTTTATGTTATACTTGGTTCTATGGAATTATCTGCTGATAAAGTATTGTGGACATGCTTTTCAAAGCCATTCTAATAATTAATGGAATATATTTCGGTTTATTAGACTCGAAATTAATGGTGCGCATGTTTGGACAAAACAATGCGAATTACTAGTATTACAAAATACATAAGGACTTTGTTTATTATATGACAATTGTTATACTCTTTTTCCTACCTGCTGAATAAAGTAGGTAGTTTGAAAACTCCTGTACGGATGCAGCAAACCATTGGAGCACATTTGTCCATTATCAGAGCAAAACACAACAATAGGAATAACTAAGCGTAAAATGTAAAGTGTCCATAAATGATTTAAACTTTATGAATTGATCGACTCAAAATTTAATAGTGAAGTTCTGACATATTTTCGCAAAAGTTAAGGTGTGTAAGTGTCCTTTTTAAAAATACTTTATAACTTTATAGTAACGATAATTTAATTTGGGGAGCTAGGGAAGGCAGTATTAATACAACTACATATAGTGCAGCAATTACCTTTAGGCATGCTCAAGGTTACAACTACCCAACACGTTACACATAGCTAATAGCAACTTAACCACGAAGTAACTGGATATTGCAGCTATCTCATCTTGTGTAAGTCTAGTAGTTAATTAGGTAGATGTGCTGGCCTCCGCTCCAGGTTCAAACATAAATCAAGCTCGGTCGCGGAAGGATCCAAAGGTATTCACAATACGCACGGATCATACTAAAAGTAACATTCTTTCAGGTAACGTTTCAAATAAGGTCCATTCGTAAACATTTATTATTTTATTAATGAGACATCTTTTGATTCGCTAAGCAAAATTGATAGAAAAAGGAAAGGAATACTGATAGTAATCATTTCGGCCCTTTGAAGTGGTTTGTCGTTATTTATTTAACCAGCGATTACCGTTGCTTTTTATCGATTGGTTGCAATTGGTTTAATTTGTGGTGTGTAGCATTTTGATTCTTACAGCATTCTTATTGTGTGTTTTTTTATATAAATATATGAATTCAAATCACTTAGTGCTATTCATTGTTTACACTTAATAAATATACGTGTTCAAAATGCTGACGATCGTTTTTTATGTCGCCTACGTATAAATGTTTTGATAGTGCAAGAATAACATTCCTATAACATCTACCATATGGTCACGATAAGTGCAGGGCTACAGCTGATGTTGATAATTTAACAAAAATACACAGACAATGACATTAATAATCTGCCAAATGTAAATTTTAAAAAATGCCTCGCTTTTTCTCATACATTAGCATGTTGGAGAACTTTTTTTATTGATTCTAATTGACGTTTGCATTTATCTTATATGATTATGCTTTCCTTTCTCACCATTATCCTGTCCAGAGTACTATGATTGAGGGCGGTTTAAGGTAGTGCACCTCTAATGATTTCCCGCGATTTCTTCGAAGGTTGAAGAGCCAACTATTAGGTGCCGTAGCTTAGTGGTTAAGGCGATAGACTAGAAATCTTTTGGGATATTCCCGCGCAGGTTCGAATCCTGCCGACGACGCATACGTTTTTGCGACGCGTTTTATTTATTTTCTAACGTAATTTGATTTAATATGGCATATAAGCTATATTTATTGTTAAATATGTTGCAATTTTTATGCACATTTTTCAATTATTAAAATTAAAACAACGTTATGGCGAAATTGGGTGATTTACTGTTGAAAATACGAACCATGCATGTTGCATTTTTATTTTTATTTCAAAAAGTAAACGGTAAATCTGTCTAGTTCTTGGTATTTTTGCTGTGTATAGTGTTTCTATAAAAACTAAGTTTAAAATATGACTTAAATGATACTATTTTGAATTTTATGACACTTTGTTTTTAACCGACCCAATTTTTACTTGGCTGAAATCACTTACATTTCATGGTGCTCTTCCATAGATAAAAATTTGTAAAAAATAAATGTCAAATGTCTGTAAAAGAATACTTATTTCATCTTGTTTAAACGTTAAACACCTTTACAGCATCTGTACACACAAACTGCATGCCCATATTTGGAAATTTGAATGAATTATGGAACTTTTATATACCACAGGGGTGAAAATAAACTGGACAAAAGCCGAGCGTGGGGGTGGTTTTGAAAAAATCGGTATATTTTTTTAAAAAGCATGGAAAGCCTACCTACAAATTTGCATGTAGTTCAGTGAAATGATGCTGATTAAGAAAATAATTAATTAGATTATATTTGGATATGTGCCCATTAGAGGTGCACTACCTTAAGTGTGAGAATGAATCTCGATTCCACAAAAAAACACCACACAACTTATTTGTTCTTTCTGAATAAAGAGACTGACGTATTATGGAAATGGTTTATATCTGAGTGTTTCGTAAAGAATTTAATCTACGATCGTAAAGAAATAGCTCGGACATGAATGAAATAATTGAGTAAAAATCAACACAAAGCGTTAAGGCGAATGTAATGCTTGTATGAACTGTAACAGTGTTACATTACGTTTCCGATAACGTTGTGTTGTTTTGAACTTGTTTTTCTGAGAATTAGTTTGGAAAATATCGTGCGAAGGTCGCACGCACAGAGCGGCAATTATATGGTACCCCATTTTGTTATCACAACATTATTTTTAATGTGTATGCATATCGGTTTGACATTAGCCGAGAGAAAGAGGTAAAATATACTACAATTCGTCAAACTGCAAGTACAAAAATTGGCAACAGAAATATAGAATTTTGCTCTCAACATGCGATTGTATGAAAGCTCATTCTAAAAGCAATTAATATGATCACGATTGCAAACCATTAAAGACGTTTTCTTTCTTAGATACTATTAATTGATTAATACACTCAGGCGATTTATTATATATGTTTGCTATTTTTCCCATGAGGAAACGAATGTTTGAGAAGATTGATAAATAGATATTATTTTTGAAATAACAAAGCGACACATACGAAAATTTTTGTAGTAATATATACAATCATTGAAAGTATCATCGAAATAGAGTGTGATTTTTTTCTGTTATCATACAGTTTAAATCGCATTTCCTATGTATTTCTTTGATATTTTTATTATTTTATTCATATCATGGACCACACCTTTAAATACATATAATTTTAATGAAAAAAATTGGTGGAGTAATTCATAAGCTCTTTGCAGTTGATTGTGCATAACACTAGTATATGTAAGCGAGCTATATCATTCCATTTGGACATCTACAATAGTACATCATACAAACGTTGATAGGATACTTGTAAAGACATTTTAAATACGATGCAAAACAATCACATGTGAACTGAAATACATCATGCTAAGCTATTAAACATCATTTTTTAACGAAATAATACAGACGATGTTTGTGTTCAGTTGGAATATACTTTATCACATTCTCTGTATCAAATAAGTGTCTAATCAATCGGTTTACCACGCATTACGTGCAATACTTCAATAATATTCGATGCTCTATGAATGTTTTATATGAGCCGCGTTCAGCAAGAAAACGGGGTTTCATGCTTGTGCGTAAAGTGTCGTCCCAGATAAGCCTGTGCAGTCCCCACAGGTTAATCAGGGACAAGACTTTTCGTTTTATGACATTTTTCGTTTCAATGCAGTCTCTTATAAGCAAAAATCCAATTATGGCGGAAAGTGTCGTCCCTGATTAGTCTGTGTAGACTGCACAGGCTTATCTGGGACGACACCAAGTATGTCTTTAAGCACAAGCATTAAGCCCAGTTTTCTCAGAACGCGGCTCATATTTACAACTCTTCCAAACATAAATGACGTCTTATCGTTACAATTATTATTATCATCTTATAAAATAAATATTTTTATTTATTTTGTTCCGGCATTCAATGTGTTCTTACAGACAATACAACATTAAGGAGTAACTTGATAAAAAATAAAATGATCATCAGTCATAATCACTTTGTGAATGTTTCTCAAAACGACGCAGTGTAACGCGTTTTGCAATATACCTGTTTTACAATAGATGTGGAGTATCATCCACAAATCAGCAATTTGTATAACAGCTCTAAAAAGAGCACGTGCATGTTTGCGTATTATATTTGCTTCAAATGTATTCGCTATTGAAATTTTCAGGCTGGTGCAATACTGTAAATGATTCTTAGTGATTAATCTCAATAATTTCTAAGTTTGCATTGTGTAATCTCCAAATGGCTTGATCGTTTATGATGCTTCCATTAGCCGAGTGAAGAGTTGCTATAGATAAGGATTTCAATTATCCGTTTTTCCACAATCAAACACGCACATTCTCTACACCTAAGATAGACTCAACATTTGTTTTTGTTTTTTTATTAAAATCACATGTAACACCTTTTCAAAAAAGTAACCCTCTTTACATGTTGGAAGTAAAAAAAAACTTAAAGCACACCACACGTTTAAGTTCATTACAAATAGTATGAAGGCAAATGCAAAATGAAGGTGTGCTTCATGAAAGGTGATTTTTCTAAATAAAATTGACACGCGTATACAAATATTGCACAAAAACGTAGGTGAAATGATGATTGAGGATGTTGTATTTCAATTTCCATATGATTTCAATATCATATATAAGTCCGCACAACTAATCAGGGACGACACTTTCCGCCCAAACCAGATTTTTGCAAAGAAGAGACTTTCTTTAAACCCAAAATATCATAAAGGCGGAAAGTGTCGTCCATGATTAGCCAGTGCGGACTCCACAGGCTTAGCTGGGACGACACTTTATGCACATGTACTACACCCATTTTTCACAGAGCACGGCACGAATATTTTGCTTACAAAAAGTATGACAAGAATGCAACCCACATAGGGGCAAAAATCCGGAGTTACAAAGCACCAGTTATAGGTAAACCTGTCCTCTCATTAAATTCAAAAACGTCAAAGTGCTCAACGCTATTTTCCAATTATTTTGCTTTTTGTTATTTTAGACGGGATTATATTTTTTTCTATCATTATATGAACTTGTCTTGTAATTTCAGAAATAAGACATATATTTCAGCCAATAGTGATATATCGTTACACACTTTAATGGTATGCATATTTTAAGAGTTTACAAATGGATACCATCCTCACATAAAACTTGTCTTTGATTAAAATCCAAATAACATATTTTACCCAAAAAAACACAAAACTTAAATAAATCGATTTCCTCACCAATGCACAATGTGATTGTAGTTTTTCAGAGTGCACACGTTTAAGTAATCCTTTTGCTAAGCAATATACCAACTTTATATTCTCGAAATGTTTTATAAAGCTAAGACACTTACTTGGGACAAAACATAGCATTTAGCTTTAGTTGTGTATGTATACTAAGCAAGTTCGATAGTTCCATTTGAACATGTAACTAAGTATATAATGGGTTTAGTTTAATCATTGCTAATATTTCAAGACATGTATAAACCTATAAACAGCCTTAATCTGTTAGCAAATCCTGCAATCACGACTGCTTCATTTAATTATTATTTTTATGTTTGCATTTTATTAATTTTTGTATACAAACTAGTTTGTGCTAAAAATATAAAGCTAACGAATCACAAAAACACGTTTCGCTTGTTCCTTTGTCGCCAATGAAGCTTTTATGATGGAATATAATATATATAAACCGAAATATAACCGCTGTTACTGGTCTAAGCCTACATGTAGGTCTTAATTTGTAATTTGATATAATTTTAAAACATGCATTCAACGTATTTTTGTAAAGGAGCCTTGAACATTGGATTCATACGATTATTTATATTACGGGCAAATGCGAAACAGTTGGTGACAAACAAAAGTCCGCTCTTTCGCCAATGGAATTCCTAGTATAAGTGATCAACTAAGATTTGCTTTATCAACAATGGAACATACACTAATAGTAAATTATATATCAATTAGGTATTGATCCATTTCATCGAAATGACGCTCCGTTACTGTTTCCAGACGGTCCGACTTTTCAATGGTATTCAATCAGGGCAATGCCTCAAGATTCATATTTATTTTCTTAAGAAGAAGGGGAACCATCAAATAAAAACATGTGAAGAATGTTTACTTTATTTTCATTTTACACATTAAGACATCTAGCCGAAATTATATTCGACATACCCTAAACATACCTGTTAAATGCATTCGCGACCATATGCCGACACATCTTTTTGTATGGAACATACACACCTTACAACTGTTCATTTTCTTATGAAGACTTGTTGATGAATTTGTCAAGGAAATGACTAAATCACTATATGTATATAAAAATTGTTCATATCATCTGCGGAACGCATTAAGAAGATCGTAATTATTTAATGGATAAGTAAGTGCACATAGTTCTCACGTGGCTTTCCTTTACCAATAGATACACTAACGTGCACATAATACACGTGATATATTTGTGCTTTTGAAATGTCTCCATTTTCATGCTGAGAGAAAAACTGCTTGCGTGACAACCAACTCAAAGCAAAAATAATGTTCGCGACAGTTCCGATCGAACCCTGTGCTTCGAATGCAGTTGAGATATCGAAAAAATATCAAAACATTAATAACAACTTACAACTTTCTTTCTGACATTGCTGGACAGTCTCGTACATAAACAATTACAACAAATTGCCGAACTTGTCATTAAAGAGGTAAAAAATGCTTTATTTCTGTTTTAAAGCAACCATCTTGATTTCATGTACATAATTACGTAATTACCCGTCTTTAATTGTCAATATAAATAAGACTCATTTTTAACAGTCGTAATATCTGCATTAAGTTTTCGGTTTAAAATTAAACATATTACTCTTAAAAATTAAAGGTATATCTTATTGTATGGCTATGTAATAAGCCAAAAAAGCTGCTTACTGGTGGTGCATTACTGTTCATATTAAAACGCTGTTGATCATTTCGGTCGAGTGCACGTCAATGAATGACAATTAAAGGGTGATCTGGATGAAGGTTGTCGTCGTAGCATTTCGTGTTGTCTCTTTATTTTAATGACCTGAATGCATGCATGCTGAATGCTCTGTCACGTACATTTGAAAACATTCTGTTAATGTTCATTACTGTTAATAAGATGGCATTTATCCTTATCAGGTAATTCGCAAGTAACAATCCATCCCGTGAAAATTATACTTATATATTTTATTTGCCTGCATTTTCATTTACTTCCGAGACTGTTCACATTGCACAAAAATCATTCTGAACGTCATACAATGCTGGTTTCACACAATTATTTATATAATTTTAATAATTTGTTCTATCATACAATGTGGAACACTCAGTTATTTTTACAGTAGATACAACAATGTAGTAATAATACAATTAATGATATAGTATGTGCATTTTATCATATGACCCCGCTTTGACATATATTCATTTGTTTCTTTTTTAATATCTGAATATATAGAGGTAAATGTGTTTTATTTACAGTGTGTAATGTGTGCAATTTTTATAGCTTACTCCTCGATTTTAACTTATGATCGGGGCAAGTGTACACATTACTAAAGAAACTGGAATTGAAATCAATCACAATTGTTAAATATTAGTTTCATTGTCTCTTTACACGCAAACGCGGTGCCTCTGGAGTGAGTCAGTAGTTAACTTCTATGGATTTAGCTAAGGAGGAATGGCAAGGGCGACCCCCTTCTATCTGTATGTCGCACTCTTTTAGAAGTGTTTCTCACTTGTGTCCCACCTTTATTGACAGTGTTCTCGTAACTACAGACAAACGCAACATGTTATAATTGGTTATTGATATTTGTGAACAGAAAATTTTACTGCTTGGCAATAAACTCGTATTATGTGTAATTCTTGCAGTTACTTTCGTCATGTAATATATATTGAATAATAAAACTAAAGTGCAAACCGCAGAAAAAAGTAACTTTAAATGCACAAGTTTACCATCGGTCCGTGTGTTTAAGTCATCATGGCCGTTTTTAATCCAGATTGCATTTAAGTCAAGATAAATCTATAATACGGCCTTAATACCAAACGTACAATTACTCATTTGTACCAAGATAATCAAGTAGTACTTTGACGCCCAAGGTTTTCAAACCGTTTTCTATATATTGCTTACAAACACACGAGTTACAGTTGCTTTCCTTAGAACTTATCCAATTTTAAAGTGCAGTTACTTAATTTCAATGGAAATGGGATTTAAACCTAAATCGTTTACATATGACCCAAATCACGTTCAATAAAATAGAATTATGCGCTTTATCTTTCTGTTTTGTGTATTTAAAATGTGTTAAGTTTGTTTAAAGAGTTAGTGTTTCGCTATGTGTTATTTTTGCGAAGATTGCTAGTTTCACTGTCCTTTATATTTTCAGCATATGATACCATATGACATGTAATGTACGTCTTCGTTTAAATACCATTTTTTCTTGCTGAATGACGTAAATGTTTGTCATGGAAACACCTTTATTAAAATCTACCGACAAAGTATACACTATGGTATGCGTACTACGCACGTCCGAGCTTAATAACTATATTCACTCGTTCGCTAGGTAGTGTCAGTGAACCACTAAGACTATCAATGTTGCCTTGCATTGTCCTATACTGGAAAGAATACTATTGGTTGAATTATTGTCGCAGCATGTCTTTTCGCAAATTGGCAAACTAGAAAACGCGCTTTCGGCACGTGCATACTTAAAGATTTATAGTCGTAAATGTTTGAGCAACGAATCTAGCAAAAAAGTGTAATCTCTCTAGGACCTAAACGGTAGGGCTGCAACGGGTACCCGAAATATCCGAAGATATCGGATCCAACTTCAGATTCGCGGGTACGGATCTACCTCTGGAAATTTCGGTTCCGAATATTTATTTTTATAGTTGTATGTAACCTAGCGCTGTTTTCACAAGTATTGTTTTAAACAGACTGGATCTGTTTCAAAGATAAACGATACGTATGATAGTCGATATTTATTGATGTGTGACAGTCCAATGGCAGATCATTCGAGATCTTTCGGCTTTTATTGTCTAAGAGTGTCATTGGACATTCCGTAATGACTGTTGAAAGCAAAACGCGACCTGTCAAATTGTGTTCCTGCATCATGTATTGTCTTGAAAGCATTTTTCGTCATATACAAAGTTTAAATGCTATCTTTTGATGCAAGGAACCTCATTTCCCAGTGAGAGAATATTCTCCACAGCAGGAGGCTTCGCCAGTGCTCATAGGGCTTGCCTGGACCCGGAAAATGTTGATATGTTATCTTTGTGAAATCAAACATCAAACTGCATGAACGGTGAAAAGTGTATTTCAACGAGCAAACTATTAAGTGAATAAGTGTTGAGGTTTCGTTTTATTCTGACATTGCTACAATGCTAAACGAGCAATTTGTTATTTGATTTTTGTTAATAAATGTTTAATGCTTTTAAGTCAAATAATACTTCTAAAACATTGATTTCTGAGTCAGAATGTCTTATTTTTTCTTATCTGAGAAATCCGGATCCAAAGAAAAAAAGAAACCTTATTTGGATTCAAATTTGGATCCAAACAAATTTTTGGGATTCGTTGCAGCCCTACTTAATGGTTGCTCCACCTTCAATGAAATTTATAATGTTAAAATTAACTATATCTTGGCAAAGTTTTAATCTGAGCCAGGTCAGTCTCATAATTATCTCACTGGGTCAAATGTTAAACGCAACCTTGCGTTCGTTACAACGTCAGCAGTCCGATCAGGAGTGACTATTTTGCCAATTAGGACATTTGAATCGCAAATATCTTCAATAACTACAATATTACTACCGTATATATTTTAAGAACAAAACAATGACAAGTTTTTCTTCATTAAGGTTCGTTTCGTTTGGATTAAATAGATGTGACTTACACCACTTGACAATCCTATAAATTATGTTAACTTGTGATCCACGCCTGTAGCAAAATGTTATGAAAACATCAGAACCATTTTAAATTACTCAATCGTTTCGCGTGTCAACGCTTTGTAACGTTTTAAAGTTGTACGAAGCTTTATTTTTCATAAGTCCCCGTTTAAAGTTTTGATTGATCAACATGCAGGTTAATTGAAGGAAAATAAGATTTTATTGTATTGTTGACATAATTATTTAAGAATTATGAACTGCCATCAAAATCATTAGATATTAAATACATATAACAATAGCACATCATTGAACATTGAGTACTGAAAACAAAACTTCGCTCTAATGTCTTATAATAAATTATTACTTATGATATAAATGCAGAATAAGATAGACTTAGGGTTATGCACGTCTGGTAAACGAATAATGGCTGAAAGGCAGAAACACGTAGAAGACATATTCTTTCACTGTGATGCTTGCTCCGGTTAATGTATATTTGTGATCACCATTCGGATAAACACAGACGTTTTATTGATCGATCCTAGATAAGTCCAAATGTATATCTAAACTGACAATCAAGCGTCAAGGCTTTTGCGTGAATTTAATATCCAATAGAAAACTATATTCTTGAATTGAAAGGTGACAATATATCTGCACTAATTCCAGGTATAAAAAAATAGCAGTCATACCCGTACTGTTGATGATGGATTCTATCCGATCGTATTCAAAATTACGTTTTGGTAGTCTATTATCTGCTGAGATGTTAAGATATTGTACTTCACTTAGAAAACAAACAAAGGCATTAAATATGTTGTATATTTTCATAAAACTTTGTCTACGCTCTGAATGAAAACGTTTGATTCGTAAATGCACCTATCGATTTGTTTAATTGTTTACGAAGCAACTACAAAATTGTTGAATTGTCTACGAGCTAATATATAAAGCTGTATGTGTCAACAATAACAGACTTGGCGAACATTTAATACTACAAAATGAAACCTCATTTGCCAAAGCAATGTTCGAAACGACTTGAGAGTATCGCTAAAAAGACATATTATTATATTTTGAAATAACAGAGCGGATACATAAAGGTAATTTAATGAGTCATTATATAATAGTAAGAATAGTCCATAATGCAAATTTGAGACATTTCTGTCGTTAGACAATATACTATGTTATAAAACGGATATGAAGAAACATAACTTTGTGTGTCCCCAAGTCTATACTGGGGGACGTATATTTGTGCCCTGTCTGTTTGTTTGTTGGTTTGTAGGTTTGTTTGCGTCATTGGGACATGCAGTAGAACCTTCTTGTACACACGTTCTGTGAACAATGAGGCTGTTTATACTTTTGCATTGAAATCAATGTCGAAGTAGCCGTTATCGCTTGTGCATTAACAATTAATAAACACATTTCAAAGGTGATAAAAAAAAAACGAATTCCGAAATGGAGTTCACTGACTGTCAAATATTACTAACAAAAAGTCCGGCTAAACACAGTCTTTTAACGAAGGATAGATTGGAAATACAAACTGACTAACCATATGCTCACAAAAACAATATTAGTACCCATTGGGAATTGATCAATTTATGGTATCGCAAGAAGTCGAACTGTTCAAAGCAGATATTGCGTCCAATGTTTCTTTCATTTTGATGCACTAATGAAAATGCAGAGCGCAAGCATGTAAATAAATTTAAGCGGATTATCTGAAAGAACGGTGTTTGTCAAATGTTATGTGTTCTAATTTTATGAAAATTGCTTCTTTTCTTCAATGTTGATGGCTTTTGCTCAAGGATTTGGAACAAAATGTGCTCGTTTTCAATCACTGATTATTAATACGCTGGCAAGTCACCTTATTAATATTTTTTAGAGTTAATAGTCATTTCATAAAGAAAATACTTTATCACTGTACCTGCTTTGATTATTCAATATAGATGGTTACTTGGTTTAACATGTATTGCGTATGCATAACGTTGTGCACATTTATCATTTTTGTTTCATGCAACATGCAAAGCTACATTTGGTTGCATGTTTTAGACGATGTTTGTATTATACGGCTTTAATGTTTATTTGTTCAAAAGGTATCAAAAATATGACACAACTCATTTTGACAAATTTACCCTTTAGTCTTGTGTATTAATTGTCTGGAAGAGATAGATACACCAGAGACGAAGATAACAGAGATAAGCAGCTCGCCAAATAACGGCAAACTCTCGCACATCGCGGGTTTCGGCAAGATAAGCGCCCAACTGTGTGTCGGCTGCCACGGCTGTAAACATGCTTATCAACATTTCTGAAACACGCTTTCGCGCTCAAGTTTTTGATTGTGATTTTAACAAATATTATTCAAATTAGAATGTGTGCGGTATTATCACACAGCTGTAATGTGTCAAATAAAAAGAACCACATGCCCAATTGATATGACGCCTTATCTATGATCGCTCCGCCCACTTAAACACGTGGCTCAGCGGGTAGCAAACCTAGACAAGCTAACACCACAATTGCTTCATTGCCTTTATACTGCATGTAGATTAACGCGATATTCCGGATTATTTTTATGGACATTTTGACACCATATGACACTTGTTTAAGGGGTTTCTGTCATTTAGTTATTCTGCGAATGCAAAAAAATATACGTTTATAGAGAACATCAGCTAATTATAACGGGTCTTTCGGTACATGCATAACGCTCTCAAACGCTTGCGCGCTGACCGAAATCGAACCTGTTATTACATGTGATGTTGGTATTAGCAACAATTAACACTTCTTCAACGGCATTTACCCATGTTATTTACGAAACATTTCTACTCGTGTATTTGACACGAAATAGCTTTTAAACTGGGATTTCGGTGAAGTTTTACACGCTTTCTGACACCGAGTGTACCAAAATCCCACATGTTATTATGTATAAAAGTGATATTAATAAGATTAAACATTGCTTATGGGCCATTAATCAATCGCTATAATTGAAAGTGCAAGACAGCACAATACGTTTGGTCATTTTCATATTTAAAGTAGCGCTGTTTGAAGGGGAATTCAGTAAAGCTACCTGTATCAGACGCTGGCGCAGGTACCGACTTCTCCCAAGTGCGGCATTTATTGGTCATATCAGTAATTATAAATCTTATTATGTGGCATTTATCGATTCGATTATGTAAAAATAGAAACATATAATCGTTTTCACTTGTTTCTGACACACACAAAAATCGATTTATAACGGGGATTTCGTTAAGTTACGCAAAGGTGGTACCAATCTTCTCTATTATTCTACAAGCACACGTGATATAATTCATACTTACTAATGCGTAGTTATTTCCAACATAACATTTCCAGTTTTTATAAATAAATAAATGCTCCATAAGGGTGATCTTGGTAATTCTACACATTGACTCTTCCACTTGCTATTGTCAAGAACGCATTTCCGCGTTTGAAATGGTATATATTTAATTTATCTAACTTATTGATACCGAATGTCAGAGTAACAAAAAAAAACTATTAACACCGTTTTTGCCTCATTTCATTTCCGCTTTTTTTTAACAAGTCAAACAAAACTCGTTGAAAAAATGAGAACTAGGCATTCGATCTCTAAGGTGGATTAAAAGCGTTCATTGGTGACATCGCCTGTCTGCACATGTGTAGATACGGTTATTAATATAATATATCACGTGTCACCTTCTAATAACATGTATAATGGCAATAAAGTATACTATTAGAGTAAAAAAACATAGCACAAATGGCTCCATGCTGGGTTTTATTTCTCTTTAAGTAATGCAGATGAACCACGCTTCTGTATATTCATGACCTAGTACAGGGCTTAACACTAAGGCACGTCCGAACGACATTCACTGCCTGTACCTAAGTCCGGCCTAGCCAATGTCCCAGTAACATGCCCGCCCGGTCGTGTGTATTTTTGGCGGGATTATGTGTTCTATATCAATAAACTGAGTTTTTAATAAGCTTTTGAAAGATGCAGAAATCGTAATACAGTATGATCAGATGACAATTAAATCCCAGAGTGAAGTCGGAGACTACAAACAGATCGTAATTCGAAATAGATTTGAAACCCCCTGATTGCAATCAAAAAGAGGCCGACAATTCAGACAATTCCTGGTAAAACACGTCAGGGCCTATTTTTAAACGGAATTCCGCTAGATACGGTTTTGATTGATTTCCTCAAAGTGACGTGTTTTCTCGATAAAAATACGTTTTAAACTAAAAGCCGGGATCGCCCAGGATTGTCCGGGATCGATGAAGGTATAAAACTGGACATTAACACAAAGTTAATATAAAATTATTATTTATTTATCAATTTTAAATAATTTTAATTTGTTTGATCGATAAGAAGTGTTTTTACAATCTTTTTTAAGCAGTTCAATAAGCTAAACTAATATTAATGGTCGGTCCAGGCTTTTAGTAGAGAGTTAACCTTGTACAATTGTTACGACTACAGTAACACGTTATTTGTTATTTTGCGACACCTAAGATTCACTTACCGTTTGTTGTCAGACGGCAACCACGGCAATCTATGTAAAAAAGTTTTAACGTTCATGTCGTTGTTAAAGTTTGGCTTTACGGGTGGGGATGGGGGTTCCTCGGATAAAAAAAGAAAAGGGAAGGAGGAAATTAAGAGAAAGTATGAGGGAAAAAAAACAAGGACATTTCTCCCGAAATGGCGTGAAGATTACAAATAGATGTCTTGAGTAGATGAATATTAAATTAATTTGCATTAGAAAGGCAAGCTAATAAGAATGATTGAATCACAATTGCGCATCTCCACACACAAGAAAATACAAGTAAAATGATAAATATCAAGGTTTTTACGATACTTTGGTCGGGGCACATGAAAGATTGGTCAGGGCTAGTAGTTTCTGCATTTACGAGCCCGAATGGGCTAGTTGAAAAAAAAGTTAGTGTTAAGCCCTGTAGTAACTGATAAAACTATTTTTTTAAACGTGAAATATTATGTGATAATCAGATCGATAACATAAACTATTTTAATCTGCTAGTATATCCGATAAAAATATATTATTATTGTCTTTGACAGTGTTGACGTTCAGTTGTTCGTGGTGACGACCGCATGCATTTATACATCTCTTACACTTCTCAAGATCTCTTTTCGGCTTTGGAAACGATATAAAATAAACGTCACCAACTAATCTTTCAGGATATCGATTGCCCGAGTTACATAGTCCCCATCGACACCGTTTAACCATTTTTGATCTACTTTTTTTAAAGAGATAAACAAAAAAACTCGCTAAAGTAAAAATGAACCTATACATAGCTTGTCTAGAAAATGGCGGACAGTTCGTTGCTAACTCACGCGCCCGATTAATCGATCGCTGATTGGTAGATCAGTTCCTAGATAAGAAATTTGATTGACAGGCGGCGTCATGTCAATTGTTTTCTTTAGCGATTATATCCGGCTCAAGTTTGAACAAACAATGATTACCGGTATTTAAACATGGCCTTCGAAATTCGATAAAGTATTCAATTATAGGAGCGAACAAAATCTTACGACTAACAACTAATACTAGGTTGTTTTAATGAGATTTTTGTTTTTCGTTGTAATTGCAGTGTTTATTCGATTAATCAAAATGCTATTTACCTGTAATATAATTTGACAACAGCCCTGAACAAACACGGTTTTACCAATTTTAACATTAACACCTAGAGTATATGTATATAATTCTTCAGACCCATATACTGTGCCAAAACAAAATATTTAGCAAATCGATCAAGTTAGTTTGTTACCTTTCTGTGTTTCTTCACCATGTCATAGACGGATTTTGTGTCATGGGATGACGAGGATTTAAATCTGGATTTACTTCTAGGTATACCGATTATGATGAACATTGCGATAGTGAAATTGTTCAGGACATTACTCAATCAGTTGTGTAAGAGTGCCAAGAATGCAAAAATTTAATTAAAAGCACATCTCGATTCCGTATGTTGTAAGGAAGCATATTTCAAACTTGAACAGTATCTCCTCTTATGTACATAATGATAAACTAAATGAAATGTGGCCCGGCTTCTACAGAGGAGCCTATGCAACCATTTTGTGATTAACCTTAATTAACCTCTGTAGTAACAATTTTAGTATGTGCATAGTTTTTACATTTTAATGACATGTCATAAAAACTTTAAAATTCATGAACAAATATCAATACACCTGGCATAACAAATATTAAGCAATGAGGCAGTTTATTACTGTTGGTGAAGAAAAAACACTATCACATTAGACTTTTTCAACATTGTATCGAATTCGCCGAGGATTTTCTACTGGCATTACAGAAACACTATTGTCGTTTTAATTATGGTACGAGCTTTGATTTGCAAGCAAAACTCGCCCAATGTTTTATTCTCGTATTCTCACGGTGCTCGATATATATTGTTCGTAATAACATATAGTGACATTTATATATCTTATTACAGTAATAACATACATTACCAACGAACAAAATGTCAAGATGTTCCCACAAAGCATTTCGGACGCACATGCGATAACGATGTTATCTGCATCATTCAAAACTTTCTAAACACCCGTTTTGGAACCTTTCATGTGCACTGACGTATTACTATAGTATTTTAGGTGATCTTTTAATAATTTTCATTTTTTATGGATATTTAAAAGAATATGATAATAAATACATGACTTTACATAGATCATATATTAAATATACCAACAACACGACTTGCAACGTATTCGCCCTTCGAATTTTTTATATCTTTAACAAAGCTTGTTATTAATGTAAATGTGTTCGTGTTATTTCTCCGTTTCGAAAATCGACACGAAAGGACGCCGTCAATAATATTTTCATTTAAAGAAATACTACATCAAGTTGTATTCCAATATCACCGAGCAAATGTTGCCAGTTTGGATTGAACATATGCAAATTAACTAACGTGTAGTAATGTCTGACATGAAGAAAACGTTGATGTGTTGCCTATTGACGAAGTCTTAAAATAAATGAACGTTTTTAACCCCCCAAAAAATTATAAGGCAAATACATCCGATGGTTCACCGGTCTTGTCATTTTAAGAAGGTCGAATGTTCAAAAATAGCCTACAGAAGGCTGGAGATTGGAGTGCCAATTGTATGAGTCGTAAAGAAACCAAATGTTTGACCTCGTAATAAGCATAGTCTTGAGAAGTATTTGAGATTGTTTAATATTTGTCAGTGTTTATTTTAGAATTAAACCACAGAGACTCGTATATGATACATGGAGTAAAAAAAAGTATACCTGATACCGTATGATACGAAACATACCAACATAATTGTATGCATAACTACAATTCATGCGCTCACTTTACATTACTTCTTTTATCTCGCGTGTCTCGAAATGGTTCAATCGTTTGTCAAGAAAAAACCATCAACGCCGCATATTTCCAAAATTTCAAATAAGTGACATTTGATTAATTGCGTTCCATAATTATTGCAACTAAGCTTTGTTGGGGGGATATGTTTCTCTAATGGTCTATTGTGTATCCTTGTTGCATGCATATTCTTGTTTATGTTGAACTAAACTTATAATTATATAATTCTTTGCTGCTTTGTTCAAATTTGCAAATGATTTTGTAATAACTGATCTTGTCCAAATGCGTTTTTCAATTCATGCCATGTGCTCGCTTGCTGTAAAAGTCGTTACTCTGTGTAGGTTTATGGTTTCTGTTCTCTCTATTGATTTAAATAAAAGTTGTGCGAGCGAATTGATATCTTTGTAAAGTTTATTCGTGAAAATTGTGTTCACATCCAAAACTGATAGAAGTCATTCCCCCTTTGATTAACACATGGTTGACAATTCATTACGTGCGTATTGATGCTGCGAAGACGTATGAGGAATTCTGTGAATCAATCAAATAATTTTCAAAATGTTGTATTAAAGCCCACATTGATTTATGTTTTCATTTTCTTTTTATGAATATACCGCAATCACATTTCATTAAAAGTGTACACGATTTAAACTCTCTTATTTTAAGTGAATTAAAAGTCTAAATTCTTAAAGTTTAATTTTCTTAATAACGAGACCAATTCAAGTTTTTTTTATAAAACATGTTTATTTCTTTATATGAAATCTTATGTAATTTACTGGAAGAGAACCTATATGTCAACATCTTTTGATTATTAGTCTTCAAGTTAGATTGTTTAATGTTAATATATTGAAAGAATGATAGCATGTATAGTAACGCTCACTTGACTTTATATCTTGAACAACATCGCAAACAAAACGCATAGCATTTTACTCTTGTAGGCGGGTCTAAGACCTTCATCACTCGTGGTGGTTGGGAGAAGTTTGATTGCACAAGAAGCGCAGCCTCGAGTGCGTTGCTAATTGATATACCAACCGAGCACATTCCAAGTACTATATACGCATATTATAATATTTTACTTTTTACACTGCACCTTTTGATACATGCTGCTCGTTAAATACCAAAACAAACCACGAACATTAGAATTTTAAACCACCATACCATGTTATGTCAAGGTAGGAGTTGTCATAACTTTTGCAATAAAGTAAACAAATTTAGTTTATACATATAGATGACTGCAACAGTATAATTGTTTTCAAATCAAATAAGTCAATATACTACTAGAACACGGAACACATAAGAAAATGATAAAGCTTTCTGTATTTGATAAAGTAACACATCATGTATTGGTGAAAGAAAATTAAAAAGTATATAATTAAGTTAATAATACGATTAAATTGCTGAAGATCCATTCAGAGCAGTATCTTTATGAGCGGCGTTTTGAGAAAACCAAGCTTAATGTATGTGCATCAAGTGTCGTCCCAGATTAGCCTGTTTAGTCCGCACAGGCTTATCAGGGACGACACTTTCAGTTTTTATTATATTTTTAGTTTCAAGGAAGTCCCTCTTTACAGAAAATCAAGTTAAGGCGGAAAGTGTCGCCCCTGATTAGCCTGTGCGAACTGCACAGGCTAATCTGGGATGACACTTTACGCACATGCATTAAGCCCAGTTTTCTCAAAACAAGGCTCAATTTATGTTTATTAGATTGGTCTGCATTCAAAACCTGCAATACATTCCTTAAATAGACACAGTTTGCTTATTTGTTTATGTTTAAGCAGGCGTTTGACCTTCACTTGTTAACAAAGTTAAATTTACCAGTTGTTCGAAACCTGGGTAAATTTTAACCCTGGGATAAATGCCGGATGAATTTAACCAAGGGTTAATTTTTTGGTTAGGTGTTGTTGCATCATGTTGGTTAAATTTATCCAGCGTTTTGTCTGGATAAATTTAACCCTGGTCTAAAGGTTGGTTAAAATGTATCCATGTAAACAAACATAATAGCCGAATTTTTTTGTATCGTAATCCACGTAAGAATCGCAAAAAAAATTTGAATGTTGTGTTATATGACGATGAAATGCGGAATCGATATCGGTTCAAATTAAAATGTTAAAAGAACTTGTAATTTAAATGGCGGAAATATCGAGCTTCTAAAATGCATGCCATGCTTATATACCATGCTTGCTATAACGTTTACAAATGGCAGGTTCGAAATAATTCGCTTTCTTTACACTCATGATCGCGTGAAAGGTTAATTATACACGTTTTCATTCGCAATTTATTTACAGAATCACGAAAAATGCAAAATACAAAACATAAAATACATGCTTGTTTCAATGATCTATAAACATTTAATGGATTGGATATAGCTGATTTAAAATTTACGATTTTATAATCTTATTAAATCTTTTTCCAAGAATATGCTGTCCTATCTATAGCTTGACAACTAGTTCTTCTTGTATGCTCTGAGCTTTTATGAGTACATACGTACAGCTCATAGACCCGGAGGGTCAATAGCTGGGAGTCGGATTATTGCAACTAGCTTGACAACATGTCGGCCATATTGCTTTTACAATGGATTATGGGATATGTGTAAAAGTTAACCAGTGGATAAATATACCCAACATGGATAGTTATCCAGCCTGGGTAAATATTTCCAGCAACGCATTTATCCAGCATGGTCGTTTCCCAGCTTGGTTAACTTTAACCCGCGGTTAGCGCTAATCAAGTGGTTAAAATAACAACTGGGTCAGTATAAGTATCAAACAAAACACAGGGCTAGTGTTTATACTGTCTGTGCAGGAGTGTCACGATATCCTTTTTAAATAATTACTTAATCGTTTTCATTAATATTGACAGCCTGATGTGAAGCAAGATATTTACTTGAGTGTATTGTATTCTGTATCTAATTGTAAACAAGAGAAAATAATGTTTGACCAATAAAACAAACAGAAGTATGAAAATACCTGCCCCATTTAAACATAAACCATAATATGTATGGTTAACGTACAACCATAACAATTTACACATGAAACATGAAAAGATTGTTGGCAAACTACAAAAACTATTTCAATCCTCAAACTTAGACATGTCAAGCAATAATTGAGAACACTGACTAAATATACGTTCTTAAATTCTTCAACTTAGAATTGCGTTATAGTTAATACTATAGGGACTTTTTCTTTCAAATGGGAGTACCCTGTGAATTCAGTTTTTCAGTCTCTTCATTAAAAAGGCATGATTAATTGTATAAATTACAAAAAAATGTAAAACAAGAAAAAAAAGTTGGCGCAACTGGGTTTTAAGACTAGGTCTTCAAGAGTAAAAGCCCACACCAATAATCGATATGTCATACCCATGTGTGTTTGAGAAACTGCAGGTACATTTAGACGATTCACGTTCTACAAACAATTGTCACTAAAGCAGCAAAGTCATTCCATCGATTCACGATATTATATTCTATCTTACAACAAACAAATATTAATTAACAGAACGGTATTTTGGGTTGTTATGGCGGAAGTGTTTTTTACTATCTGTTTACACCCATGTTTTGTTGATGTGCGAGAATAAACTGTGATAAGTCATTGCAGGTACATTTAGACGATTCACGTTCTACAAACAATTGTCACTAAAGCAGCAAAGTCATTCCATCGATTCACGATATTATATTCTATCTTACAACAAACAAATATTCATTAACAGAACGGTATTTTGGGTTGTTATGACGGAAGTGTTTTTGACTATCTTTTTACACCCATTTTTTGTTTTAAATGTGCGAGAACAAACTGTGATAAGTCAATGGTCAATCTTTGAGCGGCACTCTAGAATTTGAATACGTACTAACATTCTAACGTAGAAGATAAATGCATCCAGATTTTGTATTCATTTGCTGTGTATTTATAACTTGCTAAAAGTGGATCCCTGTGGTTATTCATTAATGTTGGCGTACTATTTCCAAGTAGTTATTAAATATTGTATTGAATATTATTCAATATTTTAGAATCAGTACTTGGCGCAATTGACAGTTTGTATTTATTTGGAAATTTCAGTTTTCGTTATGTAAATCGAAGGCAAATGCGAAAATTAATAATGTTTCTTAAAACATTATTTATTTTACATTAACAATACAAAAGAGCATGTATTAATTATATAGCATCGTAAATGTACAAATAGAATTACCTTACTTCTGAATAAAGCGAGGAGCTTTTAACACCTGTAAGAACATACTACGTGCGCAAATATTCATAATCAAAGAAATAGAGCACAATGTGAGTGCTGTTTTTATACGTTTATATAAGCGTAAGCAGATGAACGTAACCGATTTAACTAAATCTAACAACTTTATATTTTACTTTTTAGTGACTTAAGGGTTTGTAAAGCCACTTTGTTTTCTAAGAAAATATCTAAATGACCGAAATCTTACAATAACTAAGACATATCAATGAATGTGTCTTACGAACAACGTTAAAGGTTGTCTTATTGACAATATTAAAGTTTTGTTTCTCAATACAAATTTACACACACAAAAATCAACCATCCAGTATATGCAAACATATATCAATCATTCAATTAAGGCACGCACAAACAACTATCGTCTTGTAAGCTTTTATATTAAATGTGAATTGTCGGATTATTACCATACCAAATGTATATTTATTGCAATACTTTAAGACGTAAGGATTGTAATTGCTTTCTAATGCATCAATCACATAAACATAAAATGACCAATAAAAGCTTCTTCAAATATAGAATATATCAGACATGATCTGATATGGATTACATTCTTTAACAAATCATGTTGTTCCCTTCTTCTCTCTGAATTTCGTCGTCGACACTGCAAAACGTAATCATTTCGGTGTTTTGTTGTGGTTTTAGCGGTTATATCTGTTTTGTTACCCAGCGGCAATTTATTGTTATTTATCGATTTGCTGCACTCTGTGTTAACGGGTTGTGTGTTGCATTTTGATATTTTTAAGCAATATAAACGTTGTTGCAAACATGAGTTAATTCTTATGACTTCACGTTATTCATTTAAATTCGTATGAAATATACACGTTTGCCATTCTGATGATTTGTACTAGTTCACATTTATTTCGAGCAGGTAAGCACTTATCTAACGTCTAACATAAGCGTGATTCCAATAAAAGCAGGACGTCAGCTGCTTTAATGATCTTGGAGAATCCTTAAAAAATGATATAAATCATCTGAAACTAGTAAATTTGAATATTGTCATGCCTTTTCTCGTACATTAACATGTTTGATAACTTTTCTTGATTGATCACAATTTACGTTGGAAAATATTTAATGCGATTACGCGTCCCTTTCCCAGCGTTATCTTGTTCACCGTAAAGAACTTTACAAACCATCATCACAAAATAACTCGGACGAGCATTTATTGCATTAAATTATATTTTCTGACACTTTTAAAATCCCTCAAGTTGATAAATGCATCACCACCGAATCACTGAAACATAAGCGTTCAAAGTCAAATAACTATACAAGAAAGACGTTTACGACTAACGTCCGGCAAGTATGTAATACACAACCGATTCACTGAACCATACGCGTTCAAAGTCAAATATCTACACACAAAACGTTTAAGCCTAACGTCCGGCTAGTATGTACGTTCAATGTTTTTCTTGACGTGTCCAACGTTGAATTAAATGTGTTTAGCTGAGTAATAGTCTGTTACAAAAATGCGCGACGATGGGACGGACAAACGGCGACAACACGCTATTCCGTTGTAAACAACAGAAACATGTCTAATGTGCAATGCTCGTTGCGACTTATTTCCTGATGACAATGTTAAACAAGTGCAAGCTCGTAAATGACCATTTACTTGTTATTTAGAGGATGGGACTTTGACAGTTCGTTCCGCGTTTTCTCTTGATTTATATCACGTTTTGTCACTTATGATGATGTTATGGTGTGTTTTTTTTCAATCGTGTAGATTGTATTTATGTTCACTATTGATAATTAGATTTCAAGTTCCCGTAAAACGTTAACAGTGTGTGTCTTGTTCTGATAAAACTGGGCTTAATTCGTGTGCGTAAAGTGTCGTCCCAGATTAGCATGTGCAGTCCGCACAGGCTAATCAGGGACGACACTTTCCGCTTAAATGGTATTTTTAGTTTCAAGGAAGTCCCTCCTTACCGAAAATCAATTTTAGGCGGAAAGTGTCGTCCCTGATTAGCCTGTGCGGACTGCACCGGCTAATCTGGGACGACACTTTACGTACATGCATTATGCCCTGTTTTATCAGAACAATACACAGTATTATCAAGAGATATTATGCTGAAATGCGCATATGTACAAATATATAATATATAATTTAGCATAGTTATTTTGCAAAGATGATCCGATCTTAGCAATGTTTGTATTACATAACCTATGTATTTGTGTAACAAGCGTTCATATAGAGCAGAATATTGTTTTTAATAAAGCATAAAACCCGATGGGAGTGATAAGAAACACGTAAATATTTGCTACTGATTGTGCATAAAATCCGATTGGAGTTTTCAAAAACGTATAAATATTTCTACCGATTGTGCATAATACCTAATGGGAGTTCTCACAAACTTGATAATATTTGCTACTGATTTTGCATAAAACCGGCTTTCTGATATTTGTTTTTAACGAATAAGTATTATTCTTATTATTATACCGGACTTATATAGCGCCCTTTTTATGCAAGAGTGCACGTTCAAAGGCGCTTTACATAAGAACATTTGACGTATCGCAGATACGAATACATTTTGCAACACTGTTTCAAAAGAAATCGATCAAAACTACTCAATTATACTATAAAACTACTCTATTATACTATAAGTACTACGTAAAAACATGCACAGTAACCATAGGTTAGACAGATAAACAAGACACTATAAAACTACCCTTTATGTATAGCCATAAGTAAATTAATGAAACAATAAAATCTTAAACTTAAACAATAAGTACTACGTAAAATAACAATAACAAAAAACATGCACAGTAACCATAGATTTGAAATATCGGCAAGACAAACCAGAGACAAAACAGAGACAGAGACAGGAATAACGTCAGGATACCATTACCACGAGTCCACAAACCCCCAAAGGAATAAGTATGCTTCCTTTAAAAGGGTAAATTCAAGTTCATGCTGATTGATAATTATGTTCGCAAACGCTATTACTCCACAGAGACAAACGCTGAAAGGAAATGGCAAGGAAAATTCGTGTAATGATTTCGCAGATCAACTATAACTTGTCATGCCATTCTATTAAACAGATTATTCTATAACAAAGTATATTACGGACGATGCGTTTGTGTTAATTTGACGCATTCATGCTTGATTACTTTTTCAATGGATCTTACAATAGCAAATATTTGTCTTAGCAACAATAGAACAAGGTATAACATAACGCACTCCTACAAAGTTCGAATCTCTTTGCTTTGTGTGTATCTAAAGATAAACAATACATTAATGATGTCTTATCGGTGCATTGATAATTAAACTCATAGAATAATAAAATCAATATTTGTTTGAAGTGGATTCAGGCATGTCAATGTGATCTACCAGACGACACAACATTAAGGGGCCATTAAGCATCGTTTTTTACCGTAAGGAACGCTATTTTGCAGCTTCTCACCAAGGCGAACACTTACCTTTTGCGTCAATCATTTATATTTAACCAATCTGATCCGCACATATATTCAACCAACTGGATCGGCATTGAATTGAATAGATCCACATGTATATATCATCTCCCTTCCAAAAAAGGACGTCGTCAGTATTAATATTAATAGCACAATTATGGCTTATAGAACAAATTCGAAAAAAAGAAACGAAATTATTTTATCAGCCGACATTTAACTTCTAGGAAGTGACCAATGATTATACAAAAGATAGATCAACACTTTAAATGGAGGAACGAAAATGGAGAATTGACTGTATTCATGTTAACAAGTCTTAGATTTGTATATACCGTCGTATTGTATTCTTTAAACGTATGGTATTGAAACAAATGGTAAGACTGATGGTTGAGGTTGCATTAAACACTTCGTTCAGAGCGATTCGCGGTTGAAAATGAAAGTTTGGTGCTAGACGTCAAATACCTTTCAATATATTGATCGCAATAACTGTCGTGTCTAAACGATTGCTTTTCCATTATAACTATACATAATGTTTGCAACCGATTTCGAGCGATATGATGTTTTGCTTTATAATTTAAAATGTCGAGTATTCCTAAAATCAAACACGAACTGGTTCTACAATGGAGAAAGACTCAACATGATGTTCCTTGAATCGCATTTTGACACAATTAAGGCTGTACGCGTGTTTAAAGCTATGTGCTTCACGCACATCACACTGTGCGTTAGGCTAGACAAGGTGTGTACGAAAATTCAAAATTTAAGTGTGTGATAATTAGTGAAATATGTTTTGCAAACAATGGAAACGCAATTTACCAATACTAACTAGAATAGTTAATATTAATTATGTGCATGTTCTTGTTTATTTTTATGTGAATTATATGCGACAAACCCTCTGTGAAATGCCACAATCTGAAAACAATAAAGCGTTTGCTGAAACGATTGCAATGCTCATCTCTATAGAGAAAGTATGAACGAAACTTACGATTGATACATAATCAAGATTTTTATTTTGATTCAAATAATGCTCTTATACAAGGCATTTAATATATAACGAGACCAAATTGAAGTGATTACTTGGAGTGTGCTTTTTTCGATATTTATTAGAAAAATTATTTTTATACAAACATGATATCGCACAGTTATTCGCATAAAATTGTCATTCGGGGACATCGATTGAAAAACAAGGACCAATGTATTAACTCTTAGAGTTGAAATGCAATATCATTGTCCTTATATGCATTTTAGTCTTACTTTAAGAGCATAATTTAATCACACGGAAACATGTATTCTACCATTTAGATGTATGGTCATGAAGTACCTGTGTGTTATGTTGATTGTGTCCACACATTGATATAACATGCCTTTTATAACATAATTCAATTTTATCGCAGCTGTGAACCAGCTTTTTTACTATAAGATGAAAATACATATAATCAATATTTTAATTTCTCACTAATAACCCTACCCACGTAAATAATAGAAGCACTGAAATAATTAGAAATACATTAAATAACCACTGAATCAATTCCCTGTATTCCATGTTTGAATTTCTGCGTATAATCTAATTTGGTTATGTTGTTTTACATATTCAATCTTCTTAGATCATGTTTGCATTGTGCTGATTGATTCTTTTCTAGTGTCAATGTCGCCAATGATGATATTATCGTAGCATATCAACATTGATTTGCATTTTTTCGGAACCTTTTTACAGGGTCAATTTGATACCACACAAACAGACATGCGATGTACTATGTAAATCATTGGTTCTATCAGAATGATATATCTGCGTTTAATATGCTAAAACAACGTTAGAGATGTCTGTACGACAAGAATTGTTTTCGAGCCGTTTATTCTACAGGGACAACAACACCCTCTGCTTTTCATCAAACCTGAACGCTGATAGCATCAATTGATGGAAAATTATTTATATCATACAAAATTAAACGTTAACTATAATTGAGTGAAAAAATATGTGTAGTATATGTTGTTATTCAAAATAAAGTAAACCGCAGCCTGAATGTCGTCTGAAAACAAACACTCAGATAATAATTTGACACACTCCATACAAATGTTATCTTCTTAAATAATATTTGCTTGAATACAAGTTCTTTTTTTATTCGGTTTAGTTTTATATCAAGTCTCTTAAATAATCGAACAGTGTTAAAGTATTGCGTTCAAAATGTTACGTGTCAATAAACAAAATATTTGTTCAAGGTCAAACAATAACAAAATTCGTGATCAGGAATTTGTATCTGTTCACAAACCCGTTGTCAACAAATGTGTTTGCTTATATTCATTTAAATTATTTAATTATTTTGTTACAATGTTTCACTCAATTATAGTTTTCGGCGGAAAATTATATAACTAGTGAATAATATCGACATTGAAGAGGGCAAGTTACGCTTAAATAGTAAAAAAAGTTTACATATCTAGAAATATCAAAACTCGAACACATATCATTTCATCACCATGGGGGAGGCCATTTTTAAATCAATAAAATAGAAAGAAACATGCTCACTCATCGCCTAATTGACATTCCAAACGGTTGACGATGACAAATGCATTGGATTGTAATCTTTCCGTTGATGTTTGCAAACTGCACGATCAGACCTCATAAACACTCAAAAGAATAACTTTGTAAGAAGCATTTCACCAATGTTTACAATCGTTGTCGAATCACACGACATATATTATTGCGCATAAAATAGTACGCTTACAGACTGATAGAAAGATCGATACGTAACTCTGTTCAATACATCACGGTATACTATTCTATAGATAATATATAATAATACATCGCTTTAACAATCTAAAAGTAGAAATAATTCTTTTAAACGGAGTTTTTAATAACGAAAGTGAAAACAACGGAAGTTGGATGGATAGTCTGTGAGATGCACTTCGGCTCCAGAAAAACAATACAAATAAACTAAAAAAGACGCGTGGGGGACAATTTTCAGCTGGATAATATTTGTAATAAGGTAAGTGATGATATCTCTACGTGGTCATTTCTATTATTTAGTGCGATCTCTTGCTGATTAATGTTAAAAGTTGTTTTACTAGTTGCCACCCAACTGTCAAAATAAGTATTGTGTTTTCTCAGGTATGTGTATACATATACCCGTTTTTCTCACTACTGCACGTGGTTTCGACCGATTTGTTTTGCACGTTTTTCTACGGATCACAGCGATGGCCACGCTTTCAAAATGGGTAGAAGGAATAGAAATATAAAATCAATCGTTTGCCTATTTCTTGTTATTCCTTTACAATTTTAAATGTCGTCTGCAATCTATTTCAATTTGAGATGGTTTAAAATTTGCAATTTGGTTGAGAGGTAAATAACACAATTGTTAAACCTTTGAAATAGAATTGTGACTCTTATTATCCACCATACCTGGATTTTTAAAAAGTAGTTACGTTTTAGTTATATTTAGAACTTTGTTTAGGATATTTATCCAAAAAAGGCAGTTGAATAAAAACTCATTTGTTGTTTTATGACAATAATTTTCTGTGAAATGTTGCTAACTTGACCTTGTATATGTATATAGCTTTGTATTTATTCCACTTAAGGTAGTGCATATCCTTCCTAACTTTAGATTGAGATTTTGTAAATTAGTGAAAAAATATATTGGTTTTAAACCAAAATATGAATAAAGCACACAAATATTGACTGTCAAAAATGTGTGTATGTTATTCTATCCGTCTTTAGCTTTAAAATGATATATAGTTTGACCATATTGTACAACATTCAATGAAGAAAAACCAAAGCGAAGTTTTAATGAATTTTATCCCCCCCCCATGAACCTTAAAGGTTTGGTATGTCCACACATATTGTAGATTTCAAGTCTGGTTATCAAAGTGTGAATCACACTCTTTCAATTTTTAATAAAATCCTTATGGGTGACATACAAGAATTGATATTAACTATAAAAGATAAACGAAAACATATTGTTTAAAGGTGTATCCAACTTTTCGTTTGTTCATTGGTGTATTTATTTGTTTAAAAAAAGACATGACGTTTGTTAGAAATCCCCACTGCCGTATTCAGATGTGTTTATGTCACACGGTTTATTGAGATGAATTTATTAAACTAAACAGATTTGATTGGTTTACAATTATGTTATATATGTTAATGTATATTTGTATTCACTCAAATGTGTTTGTGTACGATTGAGAAAATAAAAATCGTCAAATTTATTTTGTTTAAATTGCACATTTGTTGTTAATATCAGGTTCGAAAGACAATATAAATTACTTGTGTATGTTTTATCCACATATGGGGAAAATATTATTATAATTGATTATGTTTTTTTATGAATTGTTTCTTCCATATAATTTCACCATGCAAAAGAAAGGAATGCTTAAACAGAGAATATAAATAATGAGTAAGATCCTGCTGGTAGATCTTCATCAGTGTGTGAAACTAATTTGCGTCATCGGCCCTTGATGACTTTATTATTCAAGTGTCGTAAAATGCATAATTGTCCTTTTTTAAAGAAAAGTCGATGTTGACCCACAAAAATAACACATATATTTCCCAAAGTTGACCCAAGTTTAAAGCACACGTTCAATGAGCCATAACAAAACCGTTTTTGTCGACTTCAATTTAATGATTTCACAATTATAGCGTTTAACTGTGTTGCATACATATTCTTCTTAACAAGTTTTATAGAATGCGTGCGCATTGTATTGAATAATCAGTTGAAATTCATTGGACGACATTCAAAACATTAGGCTATGTTACAACCCGTTTTGTAATAAAAACCCGAATTGTAATAAGTATTACAAAGTGGGTTGCGATGCATTATTACATTTCGGGTCGACAGTAACAACCCGTTTTGTAATAAAAACCCGAAATGTAATAAATTTTATCCTGTCCATTAAATCAGAGATACAGACTTTTTAAGAAGTTGTTTTCATGTTTAAATCAGTTTTAGAGTAGGTATTGACTGTTCCCCGAACTTTGTTCTTAAAGTCTCCATCAACAAATCATGAATGTAATAATTTATTACAAAGTGGGTTGCGATGCATTATTACATTTCGGATCAACAGTAACAACCCGTTTTGTAGTAAAAACCCGAAATTTAATAAATTTTATCATGTCCAATAAATCAGAGATATATACTTTTTTAGAAGTTATTCTCATGTTTAAATTAGTTTAAGAGTATGTATTGACAGTTCCTCCGATCTTTGTTCTTATAGACTCCATCAACCAATCATGAATGTAATAATTTATTACAAAGTGGGTTGCGATGCATTATTACATTTCGGGTCGACAGAAACAACCCGTTTTGTAGTAAAAACCCGAAATGTAATACATTTTATCATGTCCAATAAATCAGAGATATAATTATACTTGTTTAGAAGTTATTTTCATGTTTAAATTAGTTTAAGAGTATGTATTGACAGTTCCTCCGATCTTTGTTCTTATAGACTCCATCAACCAATCATGAATGTAATAATTTATTACAAAGTGGGTTGCGATGCATTATTACATTGCTGGTCGACATTAACAACCCGTTTTGTAATAAAAACCCGAAATGTAATAAATTTTATCACGTCCAATAAATCAGAGATATATACTTTTTCAGAAGTTGCTTTCATGTTTAAATTAGTTTTAGAGTATGTATTGACAGTTCCCCCGACCTTTGTTCTTATAGACTCCATAAAAAAATCATGAATGTAATAATTTATTACAAAGTGGGTTGCGATGCATTATTACATCTCGGGTCGACAGAAACAACCCGTTTTGTAATAAAAACCCGAAATGTAATAAATGTTATCATGTTCATTAAATCAGAGATACAGACTTTTTTAGAAGTTATTTTAATGTTTAAATTTGTTTTAGAGTAGGTAATGAATGTTTCCCCGACCTTTGTTTTTATAGACTCCATCAACAATACATGAATATAATAATTAATTACAAAGTGGGTTGCGATGCATTATTACATCTCGGGTTGACAGTAACAACCCGTTTTGTAATAAAAACCCGAAATGTAATAAATTTTATCATGTCCAATAAATCAGAGATATATTCTTTTTTAGAAGTTATTTTCATGTTTAAATTTGTTTAAGAGTATGATTTGACAGTTCCCCCGACCTTTGTTCTTATAGACTCCATCAAAAAATCATGAATGTAATAATTTATTACAAAGTGGGTTGCGATGCATTATTACTTTTCGGGTCGACAGTAACAGCCCGTTTTGTAATAAAAACCCGAAATGTAATAAATGTTATCATGTCCATTAAATCAGAGATACAGACTTTTTTAGAAGTTGTTTTCATGTTAAAATTATTTTTAGAGTAGGTATTGACTGTTCCCCGAACTTAGTACTTAAAGACTCCATCAACAAATCATGAGTGTAATAATTTATAACAAAGTGGGTTGCGATGCATTATTACATTTCGGGTCGACAGTAACAACCCGTTTTGTAATAAAAACCCGAAATGTAATAAATGTTATCATGTCCAATAAATCAGAGATATATACTTTTTCAGAAGTTATTTTCATGTTAAAATTGTTATTTTCATGTTTAAATTAGTTTAAGAGTAGGTATTGAATGTTTCCCCGACCTTTGTTTTTATAAACTCCATCAACAAATCATGAATGTAATAATTTATTACAAAGTGGGTTGCGATGCATTATTACATTTCGGGTCGACAGTAACAACCCGTTTTGTAATAAAAACCCGAAATGTAATAAATTGTATCATGTCCATTAAATCAGAGATACATACTTTTTTAGAAGTTGTTTTCCTGTTTAAATTAGTTTTAGAGTAGGTATTGACTGTTCCCCGAACTTTGTTCTGAAAGTCTCCCATCAACAAATCATGAATGTAATAATTTATTACAAAGTGGGTTGCGATGCATTATTACATTTCGGGTCGACAGTAACAACCCGTTTTCTAATAAAAACCAGAAATGTAATAAATTTTATCATGTCCAATAAATGAGAGATACATTCTTTTTTAGAAGTTATTTTCATGTTTTAATTGTTATTTTCATGTTTAAATTAGTTTAAGAGTAGGTATTGAATGTTTCCCCGACCTTTGTTTTTATAGACTCCATCAGCTAATCATGAATGTAATAATTTATTACAAAGTGGGTTGCGATGCATTATTACATTTCGGGTCGACAGTAACATCCCGTTTTGTAGTAAAAACCCGAAATGTAATAAATTTTATCATGTCCAATAAATCAGAGATATAATTATACTTTTTTAGTTTAGAAGTTATTTTCATGTTTAAATTAGTTTAAGAGTATGTACTGACAGTTCCTCCGATCTTTGTTCTTATAGACTCCATCAACCAATCATGAATGTAATAATTTATTACAAAGTGGGTTGCGATGCATTATCACATTTCGGGTCGACAGTAACAACCCGTTTTGTAGTAAAAACCCGAAATGTAATAAATTTTATGATGTCCAATAAATCAGAGATATATACTTTATTAGAAGTTATTTTCATGTTTAAATTAGTTTGAGAGTACGTATTGACAGTTCCTCCGATCTTTGTTCTCATAGACTCCATCAACCAATCATGAATGTAATAATTTATTACAAAGTGGGTTGCGATGCATTATTACATTTCGGGTCGACATTAACAACCCGTTTGTTATAAAAACCCGAAATGTAATAAATTTTATCATGTCCAATAAATCAGAGATATATACTTTTTCAGAAGTTATTTTCATGTTTAAATTAGTTTTTGAGTATGTATTGACAGTTCCCCCGATCTTGGTTCTTATAGACTCCATAACAAAATCATGAATGTAATAATTTATTACAAAGTGGGTTGCGATGCATTATTACATTTCGGGTCGACAGTAACAACCCGTTTTGTAGTAAAAACCCGAAATGTAATAAATTTTATCATGTCCAATAAATCAGAGATATAATTATACTTTTTTAGTTTAGAAGTTATTTTCATGTTTAAATTAGTTTAAGAGTATGTACTGACAGTTCCTCCGATCTTTGTTCTTATAGACTCCATCAACCAATCATGAATGTAATAATTTATTTTAAAGTGGGTTGCGATGCATTATTACATTTCGGGTCGACAGTAACAACCCGTTTTGTAGTAAAAACCCGAATGTAATAAATGTTATCATGTCCATTTAATCAGAGATACAGACTTTTTTAGAAGTTGTTTTCATGTTTAAATTTTTTTTTGAGTAGGTATTGACTGTTCCCCGAACTTAGTTCTTAAAGACTCCATCAACAAATCATGAATGTAATAATTTATAACAAAGTGGGTTGCGATGCATTATTACATTTCGGGTCGACAGTAACAACCCGTTTTGTAATAAAAACCCGAAATGTAATAAATTTTATCATGTCCAATAAATCAGAGATATATACTTTTTCAGAAGTTATTTTCATGTTTAAATTGTTATTTTCATGTTTAAATTAGTTTAAGAGTAGGTATTAAATGTTTCCCCGACCTTTGTTTTTATAAACTCCATCAACAAATCATGAATGTAATAATTTATTACAAAGTGGGTTGCGATGCATTATTACATTTCGGGTCGACAGCAACAACCCGTTTTGTAATAAAAACCCGAAATGTAAAAAATTGTATCATGTCCATTAAATCAGAGATACATACTTTTTTAGAAGTTGTTTTCCTGTTTAAATTAGTTTTAGAGTAGGTATTGACTGTTCCCCGAACTTTGTTCTGAAAGTCTCCATCAACAAATCATGAATGTAATAATTTATCACAAAGTGGGTTGCGATGCATTATTACATTTCGGGTCGACAGTAACAACCCGTTTTGTAATAAAAACCCGAAATGTAATAAATTTTATCATGTCCAATAAATGAGAGATACATTCTTTTTTAGAAGTTATTTTCATGTTTTAATTGTTATTTTCATGTTTAAATTAGTTTAAGAGTAGGTATTGAATGTTTCCCCGACCTTTGTTTTTATAGACTCCATCAACTAATCATGAATGTAATAATTTATTACAAAGTGGGTTGCGATGCATTATTACATTTCGGGTCGACAGTAACAACCCGTTTTGTAGTAAAAACCCGAAATGTAATAAATTTTATCATGTCCAATAAATCAGAGATATAATTATACTTTTTTAGTTTAGAAGTTATTTTCATGTTTAAATTAGTTTAAGAGTATGTACTGACAGTTCCTCCGATCTTTGTTCTTATAGACTCCATCAACCAATCATGAATGTAATAATTTATTACAAAGTGGGTTGCGATGCATTATTACATTTCGGGTCGACAGTAACAACCCGTTTTGTAGTAAAAACCCGAAATGTAATAAATTTTATGATGTCCAATAAATCAGAGATATATACTTTATTAGAAGTTATTTTCATGTTTAAATTAGTTTGAGAGTACGTATTGACAGTTCCTCGGATCTTTGTTCTTATAGACTCCATCAACCAATCATCAATGTAATAATTTATTACAAAGTGGGTTGCGATGCATTATTACATTTCGGGTCGACATTAACAACCCGTTTGTTATAAAAACCCGAAATGTAATAAATTTTATCATGTCCAATAAATCAGAGATATATACTTTTTCAGAAGTTATTTTCATGTTTAAATTAGTTTTAGAGTATGTATTGACAGTTCCCCCGATCTTGGTTCTTATAGACTCCATAACAAAATCATGAATGTAATAATTTATTACAAAATTGGCTGCAATGCATTATTACATTTCGGGTCGACAGTAACAACCCGTTTTGTAATATAAACCCGAAATGTAATAGATTTTATCATGTCCATTAAATCAGAGATACAGACTTTTTTAGAAGTTGTTTTCATGTTAAAATTAGTTTTAGAGTAGGTATTGACTGTTTCCCCGACCTTTGTTCTTAAAGTCTCCATCAACAAATCATGAATGTAATAATTAATTACAAATTGGGTTGCGATGCATTATTACATTCCGGGTCGACAGTAACAACCCGTTTTGTAATAAAAACCTGAAATGTAATAAATTTTATCATGTCCATTTAATCAGAGATACACACTTTTTTAGAAGTTGTTTTCATGTTTAAATAAGTTTTAGAGTAGGTATGGACTGTTCCCCGACCTTTCTTCTTAAAGTCTCCATCAACAAATCATGAACGTAATAATTTATTACAAAGTGGGTTGCGATGCATTATTACATTTCGGGTCGACAGTAACAACCCGTTTTGTAATAAAAAAAAACGAAATGTAATAAATTTTATCATGTCCAATAAATGAGAGATACATTCTTTTTTAGAAGTTATTTTCATGTTTAAATTGTTATTTTCATGTTTATTTTAGTTTAAGAGTAGGTATTGAATGTTTCCCCGACCTTTGTTTTTATAGACTCCATCAACTAATCATGAAAAATGTAATAATTTATTACAAAGTGGGTTGCGATGCATTATTACATTTCGGGACGACAGTAACAACCCGTTTTGTAGTAAAAACCCGAAATGTAATAAATTGTATCATGTCCAATAAATCAGAGATATATACTTTTTTAGAAGTTATTTTCATGTTTAAATTAGTTTAAGAGTATGTATTGACAGTTCCTCCGATCTTTGTTCTTATAGACTCCATCAACCAATCATGAATGTAATAATTTATTACAAAGTGGGTTGCGATGCATTATTACATTTCGGGTCGACAGTAACAACCCGTTTTGTAATAAAAACACGAAATGTAATAAATTTTATCATGTCCATTAAAGGGGCCTTTTCACAGATTTTGGCATTTTTTAACTTATTCATTAAATGCTTTATATCGATAAATGTAAACATTGGATCGTAAAAGCTCCAGTAAAAAATCAAGAATAAAATTAAAAAAAGGAAAAGAACATTTCCCGGACCAGGTTTCGAACCAGTGACCCCTGGAGTCCTGCCAGAGTCCTGGAGTAAAAACGCTTTAACCTACTGAGCTATTCCGCCGTGTACATATTCTAAACGTATTTTATACCTTATATAAGCAATCTTCGTAGTTTAACAAAATTTAACGACAAAAACAGAACTCTCCAAATTATTCAATCGTTTCGCGTTGCAACGCTTTATAAATTTTAGGTTTTAAAATCGTCAAAAGATGCATATAATGGCTATATTAGACCATGGTAAATGTTCAGTATTACTGTTTCCTCACAAATATCATAACTAAAACGAAAATTTGCGAATCTGAAACAACTTTTTTCAATTTTGTCAATTTACCAAAGCGTGAAAAGATAGTATCAGAGATACAGACTTTTTTATAAGTTGTTTTCATGTTTAATTTAGTTTTAGAGTCTGTATTGAATGTTCCCCAGACCTTGTTCTTAAAGTCTCCATCAACAAATCATGAATGTAATAATTTATTACAAACTGGGTTGCGATGCATTATTACATTTCGGGTCGACAGTAACAACCCGTTTTGTTATAAAAACCCGAAATGTAATAAATTGTATCATGTCCAATAAATCAGAGATATATACTTTTTTAGAAGTTATTTTCATGTTTAAATTAGTTTAAAAGTATGTATTGACAGTTCCCCCGACCTTTGTTCGTATAGACTCCATCAACAAAATTAATCATGAATGTAATAATTTATTACAAAGTGGGTTGCGATGCATTATTACATTTCAGGTCGACAGTAACAACCCGTTTTGTAATAACAACCCGAAATGCAATAAATTTTATCGTGTCCATTAAATCAGAGATACAGACTTTTTTGAAATTGTTTTCATGTTAAAATTAGTTTTAGAGTAGGTATTGAATGTTCCCCCGACCTTTGTTCTTAAAGACTTCCTCAATAAATCATGAATGTAATAATTTATTACAAACAGGGATGCGATGCATTATTACTATTCGGGTCGACAGTAACAACCCGTTTTGTAATAAAAACCCGAAATGTAATACATTTTATCATGTTCATTAAATCAGAGATACAGATTTTTTAGAAGTTATTTTCATGTTTAAATTAGTTTTAGAGTAGGTATTGACTGTTCCCCCGACCTTTGTTCTTAAAGACGTCATCAACAAATCATGAATGTAATAATTTATTACAAAGTGGGTTGCGATGCATTATTACATTTCGGATCGACAGTAACAACCCGTTTTGTTATAAAAACCCGAATTGTAATAAATGTAACTGAGGCAGACAAAGTCCGAGATACAGTCATTTTTGAAGTTATTTTCAAATTAACATAAGTTTTAGAGAAGGTATTGACAATTCCCCCGATCTTTGTACTTATAGACTCCATCAACATATCACGAATGTACTTATTTATTACAAAGTGAGTTGTGATGCATTATTAGATTTCGGGTTGACAGTAGCAACCCGTTTTGTAATAAAACCCCAAAATGTTATACATTTGCCCATGTCGTTTAAACTCCGAGATGTTGATATGTTTTGAATTTATTTTCAACTTTAAATACAATTTTGATTAGGAATTGAAAATTCACCCGACCTTCGTTCTTGTAGACTCCATAACAAATTCATAAATGCAATAATGTATTGCAAAGTGGGTTGCGATGCCTTATTACATTTCGGATTGACAGTGACAACCCGTTATGTAATAAAACCCCGAAATGCTATAAATTGTCCGATGTACTCCAGGACTCCGGGGGTCACTGGTTCGAGCCCTGATGAGTGCTACATTTTTTTCCTTTTTTAAATTTTATTCTTGATTTTTTACTTGAGCTTTTTTTGTCCAATATTTACATTTATCATTATAAAGCACTTAATGACAAACTTCAAAACATGCCAAAGTCTGTTAAAAGGCCATAACATAACATAACATAACATTTATTCGGCATTAAATAGCATATTGCAAATTTATAGCCTATACACAGTATGTGTTTGAGACATGTATTTGAGAAGTACAACACAAAATGATGTAAACAAAAAGTTGGTAAAACAAAATTAAAAAAAAACATGTCAAAATCATTCAAAGAATAGAATCAATAAGTCATTTACATAATGAAAATATAATTTCGGTGGTGAATTTTATTTCCAAAAAAAAAGTTCTCATTGTTTAAATGATCGATTATATTTTCAATCCTGGATACAATTAAAAATTTCAAAATTGTTCAATTACACAGACTTAGTTAAGTAACATTATTACGTAATGCTTATGATTAAATTACAAAAACTAATTAGTAGATTTATTTAATCATTTAGCATTAAACATATGTTTGCTGTCTCTTTCATGTAGATTGAATATTCTAATTGATAATGATAACAAAACAATTACCTTTAGAATATTCTAATTGATAATGATAACAATACAATTACGTTTTCAAATTTTAAAAATCATACAAAGAAGTGATCTTCTTCATTGCAAATAGTCAACATAATATAAAATAATCGCACAAGTTGATTACTTTAACTCTATCCAATACAGCCATTCGATCACCTTAATATTTTTAACAGTAGGCAAAAGGAAATAATAATCATAGTTAATACGATTCACTTATTATTGTATCTGTTTTAATAGACATACAAAAATGATGGCGTTAACAGCATATATTTTACAGTTCGTGTATTGTATAATACTAAATGTTCTTGGCGGCATGTTTCACAACTGTGTCATTCCGATATGAAACGTCAGTATCGGTATATTATAAAAGACCCACAGTTTCCACTACTGCGTCAAAGGTACCAAAACCATTTCATAAGAAACAAAATAGTATGTGAATAATTAAGAATTCTAGAATGGGTGTACCACTCTGGATCATCTTAGCGAAACACAACGAATTAAAAAAAATATTGTGGATAATAACTGTGAAAACACATAAATTCGTACAAAAAAATCAAATTAATTTATTATCATGGATATAATTTTTAATATGTATTATCTTACCCCGCCTGAGAAAATATGAGGCCTTTTCTTGTGTATAACGTAAATAAAACAGATACCTTCCCCTCATTGACTTCTCCATAGAGCATTAGTTATAGACTAGTTAACTTTTAAAAGAAATATTAATTCGAGTTATTCGAGTTCTTTCCTTTTCGTATGCCATTTTTATTTAAAATTGAGTTAAATATATACAATAATGTTTATTTAACACTGACATATGTAGAAGACTAAGGGGTTTAATGCATGTGCGTAAAGTGCCGTCCCAGATCAGCCTGTGCAGTCCACACAGGCTAATAAGGGTCGATACTTTGCGCCTTTATGATATTATTCGTTTCAAGAGAGTCTCATCTTAGCAAATACCAAGTTTAGGCGGAAAGTGTCGTGCCTGATTAGCCTGTGCGGACTGCACATGCAAATCTTGGACGACACTTTACGCACATGCATTAAACCCCATTTTCACATAGCGTGGCTCATATGTTTTATAGAATATATCGTACTGAAACAGACGCTATGACTACTAGACTGACTGTTCAGGTCTAGTGAAACATTACGTCGGGCCAGTGAACATTCAGTTATGTATACAGTCGCTCTCGTGTAAACTTCACATGTTACTCTAATTGTATAATTATACATGCTTCTGCATTATAAAAATAAGTATGAACACTGATTAAATGTTAGGATGTTATATTATTATCATCCTTGATTCAGCAAAAACAGGGCCTTAATCAAACAAACATAGTTGTTAATTTTTACTAAGGTTAAGTTGAACAAAAAAACATATAAGGTTGTAAATATCAAAGTTGTAATACAACGATATTAATAACATATTCTATAAAGCTATTGATTACACGACGTTGTCGCGAATTGACTAGCGATTAATTCTACTCGGTGCTACAAATTGATTATACGATCATTAATTATCGCCCCTGTTTATATGAACTTGTTTTCGGGGCAGATAGTTTTGTTGAATTTTATGTTAAAATATTTAAACTGTAATTGTATTACTTTTGAACATGATTGATATCCCATTCAGCCAGGAAATGTTGAAACTCCTGGGAACTGTGATAGGTAACGCCATCAGAGACTAATCTCCCTGGTGCTGTTTAAAGTGATATTCTGGGCATTTTTCACTGTTGAATTGAGCTGAAAAGAATTAACAGGTCAAAAGAGTTAGTTAAAATGTGGTTACTTACCAATTACCTGCTACTCATCTTGCTACCATTTGTATATAAAAATATATTTTATATTCGAAATTTTACATTACTAACCCAGTCCTGTAAGCCAAAATGAGCCGTAAAACAAAATTGTGTCATTGTGTCGTATGAACGAATCTGCACTAAAACTAAATTTAGGCTCACATCGTACATGCATGATCAGTTGTCAAACGAAAGTACGGTTGATATACAAATGCATTATTTTTCTCTTTCCAGGATATTGTTTTCGTGTGTTGATGCTGCATTAACAAATATAAGTTTAACGAAGTGAAAACACCAAGAATAAACAACGGTTGCGATAGACACCTATGTTACAACCCGTTTTGCAATAAACCCGTTTTGCAATAAACCCGTTTTGCAATAAAATTATTGCAAAACGGGTTGGAGTGTCTTATTGCAATTTTTTTTTTAAACAACCCGTTTTGCAATAAACCCGTTTTGCAATAAAATTATTGCAAAACGGGTTGGGGTGTTTTATTGCATTTTTTTTTAACAACCCGTTTTGCAATAAACCCGTTTTGCAATAAAATCACCACACATTTATTTGCAATAATTTCATTGCAAAACGGGTTGGAGTGTCTTATTGCAATGAGAATTTTGTATAACAACCCGTTTTGCAATAAACCCGTTTTGCAATAAAATCATCACTCTTGTATTTATTCAAATGGATTGGAATAGTTAAAAGTGATGTTCACATTTTGTATTTAAATAATATTGTTTTAAAATAGACAAAACTGTGAGTTAAAACTTAAAATTAAAAAGCATGGAAGGTGGTGAATTTCGAGATTTAATACGATAAATCAAAACAGAATGTGTGTCGAAACGTGTTGAAGTGTCTTCATGCAACGTCAGTTGTGAGTTACAAACCGTTTCGCAATACAATCATCACATGTATACTATTTGTTTCAAATTGATTTGAAACGGCATAAAGTAAGTTTAAAATGTCGCCTGCAAGGTAAATATGATAAAACTAGGCTGAATGTATATATTTATGAAGTGATTTTCACCAATTGGGGAATTAAATTAAGACAACCCAGAAGTGCAATAATTTTATTGCAAAACGGGTTGGAGTGTTTTATTGCAATTTGTAATTTGTATAACAACCCGTTTTGCAATAAACCCGTTTTGCAATAATTTTATTGCAAATCGGGTTGGAGCGTCTTATTGCAATTTGAATTTTTTTATAACAACCCGTTTTGCAATAAACCCGTTTTGCAATAATACAATGACACGTGTATTAATTAATTCAAATTGATTGTAAACATTAAAAAGGAAATTTAAAATATCGTTTTTTTTTTATTTCCAAATATGGACAAAACTGTTAGTTTCCACTAAAAAGTAAAAAGCATTGAAGGCGATGCATTTCGAGATTGAATGCGATAAAACAATACAAAATGTAAATAGAAAGTGTTTCAACCTATTTAGTACTGAAGTGAAGATAACGCCGAAATGCAATAATTTACTGAAAAAACGTGTTGAAGTGTCTTCATGCAATGTGAGTTGTGTGTAACAAACCGTTTCGCAATAAAATCATCACATATATACTATTTTTTTCAAATTTCTTTGAAACGGCATAAAGTAAGTTTAAAATGTTGCCTTCAAGGTAAATATGATAAAACTAGAGTGAATGTATATATTTATGAAGTGATTTTCACCAATTGGGGAATTAAATGAAGACAATACAGAAGTGCAATAATTTTATTGCAAAACGGGTTGGAGTGTTTTATTGCAATTTGTAATTTGTATAACAACCCGTTTTGCAATAAACCCGCTTTGCAATAGTTTTATTGCAAAACGGGTTGGAGCGTTTTATTGCAATTTGATTTTTTTTATAACAACCCGTTTTGCAATAAACCCGTTTTGCAATAATACAATGACACGTGTATTAATTAATTCAAATTGATTGTAAACATTAAAAAGGATATTTAAAATATCGTTTTTTTTTTATTTCCAAATATGGACAAAACTGTTAGTTTCCACTAAAAAGTAAAAAGCATTGAAGGCGATGCATTTCGAGATTTAATGCGATAAAACAATACAAAATGTATATAGAAAGTGTTTCAACCTATTTAGTACTGAAGTGAAGATAACGCCGAAATGCAATAATTTACTGAAAAAACGTGTTGAAGTGTCTTCATGCAATGTGAGTTGTGTGTAACAAACCGTTTCGCAATAAAATCATCACATATATACTATTTTTTTCAAATTTCTTTGAAACGGCATAAAGTAAGTTTAAAATGTCGCCTGCAAGGTAAATATGATAAAACTAGGCTGAATGTATATATTTATGAAGTGATTTTCACCAATTGGGGAATTAAATTAAGACAACCCAGAAGTGCAATAATTTTATTGCAAAACGGGTTGGAGTGTTTTATTGCAATTTGTAATTTGTATAACAACCCGTTTTGCAATAAACCCGTTTTGCAATAATTTTATTGCAAAACGGGTTTATTGCAAAACGAGTTGTTATAAAAAAATCAAATTGCAATAAGACGCTCCAACCCGTTTTGCAATAAAATTATTGCAAAACGGGTTTATTGCAAAACGGGTTGTTATACAAATTACAAATTGCAATAAAACACTCCAACCCGTTTTGCAATAAAATTATTGCACTTCTGGGTTGTCTTCATTTAATTCCCCAATTGGTGAAAATCACTTCATATATACATTCGGCTTAGTTTTATCATATTAACCTTGCAGACGACATTTTAAACTTCCTTCATACCGTTTCAAATCAATTTGAAACAAATAGTATAAATGTGATTATTTTATTGCGAAACGGTTTGTTACACACGATTCACATTGCATGAAGACACTTCAACACGTTTTTTCAGTAATTATTGCATTTCTGCGTTATCTTCACTTTAGTTCTAAATAGGTTGAAACACTTTCTATATACATTTTGTGTTGTTTTATCGTATTAAATCTCGAAATGCATCGCCTTCAATGCTTTTTACTTTTTAGTGGAAACTAACAGTTTTGTCCATATTTGGAAATAAAAAAAAAACGATATTTTAAATTTCCTTTTTAATGTTTACAATCAATTTGAATTAATTAATACACGTGTCATTGTATTATTGCAAAACGGGTTTATTGCAAAACGGGTTGTTATAAAAAATTCAAATTGCAATAAGACGCTCCAACCCGATTTGCAATAAAATTATTGCAAAACGGGTTTATTGCAAAACGGGTTGTTATACAAATTACAAATTGCAATAAAACACTCCAACCCGTTTTGCAATAAAATTATTGCACTTCTGGGTTGTCTTAATTTAATTCCCCAATTGGTGAAAATCACTTCATAAATATATACATTCAGCCTAGTTTTATCATATTTACCTTGCAGGCGACATTTTAAACTTACTTTATGCCGTTTCAAATCAATTTGAAACAAATAGTATATATGTGATGATTGTATTGCGAAACGGTTTGTAACTCACAACTGACGTTGCATGAAGACACTTCAACACGTTTCGACACACATTCTGTTTTGTTTTATCGTATTAAATCTCGAAATTCACCACCTTCCATGCTTTTTAATTTTAAGTTTTAACTCACAGTTTTGTCTATTTTAAAACAATATTATTTAAATACAAAATGTGAACATCACTTTTAACTATTCCAATCCATTTGAATAAATACAAGAGTGATGATTTTATTGCAAAACGGGTTTATTGCAAAACGGGTTGTTATACAAAATTCTCATTGCAATAAGACACTCCAACCCGTTTTGCAATGAAATTATTGCAAATAAATGTGTGGTGATTTTATTGCAAAACGGGTTTATTGCAAAACGGGTTGTTAAAAAAAATGCAATAAAAACTCCAACCCGTTTTGCAATAATTTTATTGCAAAACGGGTTTATTGCAAAACGGGTTGTTTAAAAAAAAAAATTGCAATAAGACACTCCAACCCGTTTTGCAATAATTTTATTGCAAAACGGGTTTATTGCAAAACGGGTTGTAACACACCTATAAACTGTTAGATTCCCATAATATCACTTTAATTTACCAAGTTCAAAGTATTTTGAGTAATAGTCACAGGCGAAAAGTTAGCCTTGACCATTAAATGTAAATACATCAGTGCCAACAGCCTGCCAAGGATAGAGAGGAAGTGGCTCTTTGATGATTGAACTTCTGGGATCCAAACAAATTGGGCAATTGAGAACTAACTGTGCTGAGATATGCGGCCAGAACATGTTTTTATAATATTTTTCAATAGTTGATAATTCAGGTGCTAAACGCATTGGACTGCGAACACCGTCACATTATTGATGTATATGCCTACTGTAATTGATTTTACCATCCATACAGTCAGTGGTTTAAATAATTTTAATTTCTTATGCATTGTTTGTTTGTTTTGTAATATGTTTATCACATATTTCTTGTCTGTATATAATAATAAATAGTTAAAACTTATTCAATTTAAAAATCAACATGTGTCGTCTGCTGTACAGATTTAATACTTTATTGAACGCTTCATTTGTCTTTGTATATAACCCCCGCTAGAATGTACGGTAGTGTATGGAGTCGCTATCGACTTATGTGTTTGAATAGGTTTACAGGTAGTGTACAAGGCGTGTAGTGCAATTAATGCTGATATTATATTTGCTGTTGTTCCTTTTCTTTCTGCTTTCAGGTGGCCATTTGGTGGCGTGTAGGACACCGGGGCTGTCATCCTGCGAGCAGAAAGGAGAAGACTATTGTTTTTCCGTAATGGATGTGTTATCTTTCTTTGTATATTGTATATGACATCATTTCTGTTTCATGGTCGTTCTGTATACAGTTATATAGAACGACTTACTAACTTTTCTTTTATCAATGGATTATTTATTTTTATCTAGTCTTTTAGTAATTATTAGCCTTCATGACATATATCACGTTTATCAGGCTGTGCTTGTTTTAGGGGCCTGAAGGGAGACAGTGGTTGTCCACCACGGTCTCGCGTAGGTAGACTACGGATGTCAGCGGGCGGTTGGCGGCTTTTTCCGGATGAGGAGGCCCGAGCCTTGTTATCTGAGGGAACGCCGCCACCTGCTTGCGCTTCCTTTGTTTTTGCATTTTGTGTCTTTGATTTTTTTAATAACATTTCATCATTAGTTTTAAGGTGCGTGACATAATTCCAATTATATTATATAATTTTATTATTTTATTAATCCATTGGTATACTAACATTGCCCGATACATTTAAGGTTGGTGGAACTGTTTTGTTTAAAGACTGTAATATTTATTATACATGAGATATATGTGATTGTTTAACAACTGGGATATCTTATAACGTGCAGACGTGAAAAGACTGAAAAAAAGCTTACGTGCAGACGTGAAAGACTGAATTTTTACTAGTGTTTTTAAATTCAATCCTGCAGACGTCAAAGTCTGTTTTTTGTTTTTTTTTGTTTTGTTTTTTAATATCCATGTTAAAGTCTATTCCGCCATGTTTTTGAATTAATTTAATGTTTTTTTATCGGGCACTGGACAGCTATACTTTCCAGCTACGTAATGAATAAAGTTTTATGGAAAAAAAATTGACCGACGTTAAAGTCGTCGTATTACGTCAGGCAACTGTATTAACAGTCAGTTAGGTAAAATAATTTTAACACACTGCGGTAGTATATTTAATTATTACTTAACTTTATAATAAAAGACGAGCATGTGTTCAATTTGTTCGCCCCATACATGTTGAGCCTTGCCAATAAAGCTCGAAACTCGCCTTATACGAGAAAAAGGCGGCTAAAATGGAAAAACACGGCCAATACGGAAAAAGTTCGACCAATACAAGATTCAGCAAATCAGAAAAAACTCGGCCTTATATGAAAATCTACAATTTCGACAATTTTGGACGCCATTTTAAAGTTGTATGCTTAGTTTCGGTGCAAAAGCTAAAATCTTTAAAAATATAATATTGCAGTTTACCGAAAGGCTCGCAAAAACCATTAGTTGTTTCATTCCTGTATTGGCTACAGCTTATTATGTTCTGAATATCATTTCCGGCTTCAGCAGACGACACAAAACAGCGAAAATTGTAAACACTTGCGATAATTTAACGAAACAGCGAAAAATCGTAAACACTTAAATAATTTAAGCAGCACAATGGACGGTGAGGACATGATGCGCTCGGCCGATGACATGTTGACTATAGAATGTTTATCTGTATAAGACGTGAACGAGATAGAACAAAAGCTATTACTTCGTGAAGTTGAACTTGCTGTACCATGGGAATGAGAAGATTTTCAGGCTCCGCCAGCGTCGGTACCAGCAGTGTCAATGAAATTGTGAAGAAAATTTCCGGCCAAGTACCAGTTTCGAACGTTTTAAGCGGTGGAATTAAACGATACATAAAATTTGGTGATGACAATAAAGCGCAGAACACAAAATACAAGACCAAAAAGTGATATGAAAATATTTATTAACATATTGGAATAAAACCCCAAAATGTAATTAAGTCTTCGATGTCCGATGAAGTCCGAGACAACAGTTATTTTCGAAGTGATTTTCAAGTTTAAACAAGTTTTACAGTAGGCTTTTGACAATTCACGCGACATTTATTTAAACATACTTCATGAAATAGTAATGAATGTAATACATTATTACAAAGTGAGTTCCATTGCATTAATGCCATCGCGTTTATTTCATACAGTGGTTTTGTGATTTAAATTCTAACAGTAATGAATTTTCCCATGCAAAATATCGTATATGTATAAATTAATACATTCATGATTTGTTGATGGAGTCTATAAGAACAAAGGTCGTGGAAATTGTCAATACCTACTCTAAAACTAATTTAAACATGAAAACGACTTCTAAAAAAGTCTGTATCTCTGATTTAATGAACATGATAACATTTATTACATTTCGGGTTTCTATTACAAAACGGGTTGTTACTGTCGACCCGAAATGAAATAATGCATCGCAACCCACTTTGTAATAAATTTTTACATTCATAATTTGTTGATGTAGTCTCTAAGAACCAAGGTCGGGGGAACAGTCAAAACCTACTCTAAAACTAATTTAAACATGAAAATAACTTCTAAAAAAGTCTGTATCTCTGATTTAATGGACATGATACAATTTATTACATTTCGGGTTTTATTACAAAACGGGTTGTTACTGCCGACCCGAAATGTAATAATGCATCGCAACCCACTTTGTAATAAATTATTACATTCATGATTAGTTGATGGAGACTTTAAGAACAAAGGTCGGGGGAACAGTCAACACCTACTCTTAAACTTATTTAAACATGAAAATAACTTCTAAATAGGTCAAAATCTCTGATTTAATGGACATGATAAAATTTATTACATTTCGGGTTTTTTTATTACAAAACTGGTTGTTACTAACGGGTTGTTACTGTCGACCCGAAATGTAATAATGCATCGCAACCCACTTTGTTATAAATTATTACATTCATGATTTGTTGATGGAGTCTATAAAAACAAAGGTCGGGGAAACATTCAATACCTACTCTTAAACTAATATAAACATGAAAATAACAATTTAAACATGAAAATAACTTCTAAAAAAGACTGTATCTCTGATTAAATGGACATGATAAAATTTATTACATTTCGGGTTTTAATACAAAACGGGTTGTTACTGTCGACCCGAAATGTAATAATGCATCGCAACCCACTTTGTAATAAATTATTACATTCATGATTTGTTGATGGAGTCTATAAAAACAAAGGTCGGGGAAACATTCAATACCTACTCTTAAACTAATTTAAACAGAAAAATCACAATTTAAACATGAAAACAACTTCTAAAAAAGACTGTATCTCTGATTTAATGGACATGATAAAATTGATCACATTTCGGGTTTTTATTACAAAACGGGTTGTTACTGTCGACCCGAAATGTAATAATGCATCGCAATCCACTTTGTAATAAATTATTACATTCATGATTTGTTGATGGAGACTTTAAGAACAAAGGTCGGGGGAACAGTCAATACCTACTCCAAAACTAATTTAAACGTGAAAATAACTTTAAAAAAAGTCTGTATCTTTGATTTAATGGACATGATAAAATTTATTACATTTCGGGTTTTAATTACAAAACGGGTTGTTACTGTCGACCCGAAATGTAATAATGCGTCGCAACCAACTTTGTAATAAATTATTACATTCATGATTTGATGATGAAGTCTCTAAGAACAAAGGTCGGGGAAACTGTCAATACCTACTCTAAAACTAATTTAAACATGAAAACAACTTCTAAAAAAGTCTGTATCTCTGATTTAATGAACATGATTACATTTATTACATTTCGGGTTTTTTATTACAAAATGGGTTGTTACTGTCGACCCGAAATGTAATAATGCATCGCAACCCACTTTGTAATAACTTATTACATTCATGATTTGTTGATGGAGTCTATAAGAACAAAGGTCTGGGAAACTGTCAATACCTTCTCTAAAACTAATTTAAACATGAAAACAACTTCTAAAAGAGTATGTTTCTCGGATTTAATGAACATTATAACATTTATTACATTTCGGTTTTTTATTACAAAACGGGTTGTTACTGTCGACCCGAAATGTAATAATGCATCGCAATCCACTTTGTAATAAATTATTACATTCATAATTTGTTGATGGAGTCTATAAGAACAAAGGTCGGGGGAGCAGTCAATACCTACTCGTAAACTAATTTAAACATGAAAATAACTTCTAAAAAAGTCTGTATCTCTGATTTAATGGACATGATAAAATTTATTACATTTCGGATTTTTATTACAAAACGGGTTGTTACTGTCGACGCGAAATGTAATAATGCATCGCAACCCACTTTGTAATAAATTATTACATTCATGATTTGTTGATGGAGTCTATAAAAACAAAGGTCAGGGAAACATTCAATACCTACTCTTAAACTAATGTCAAACATGAAAATAACAATTTAAACATGAAAATAACTTCTAAAAAAGACTTATTCTCTGATTTAATGGACATGATAAAATTGATCACATTTCGGGTTTTTATTACAAAACGGGTTGTTACTGTCGACCCGAAATATAATAATGCATCGCAACCCACTTTGTAATAATTTATTACATTCAAGATTTGTTGATGGAGACTTTAAGAACAAAGGTCGGGAGAACAGTCAATACCTACTCTAAAACTAATTTAAACATGAAAATAACTTCTAAAAAAGTTTGTATCTCTGATTTAATGGACATGATAAAATTTATAACAATTCGGGGTTTTATTACAAAACGGGTTGTTACTGTCGACCCGAAATGTAATAATGCATCGCAACCAACTTTGTAATAAATTATTACATTCATGATTTGCTGATGGAGTGTCAAAGAACACATGTCGGAGAAACTGTCAATACCTCCTCTAAAACTAATTTAAACATGAGAACAACTTCTAAAAAAGTCTGTATCTCTGATTTAATGGACATGATAACATTTATTACATTTCGGGTTTTTATTACAAAACGGGTTGTTACTGTCGACCCAAAATGTAATAATGCATCGCAACCCACTTTGTAATAAATTATTACATTCATGATTTGTTGATGGAGTCTATAAGAACAAAGGTCGGGGAAACAGTCGATACCTACTCTAAAACTAATTTAAACATGAAAATAACTTCTAAAAAAGTTTTTATCTCTTATTTAATGAAGATGATAAAAATTATTACATTTCGGGTTTTTATTACAAAACAGGTTGTTACTGTCGACCCGAAATGTAATAATGCATCGCAACCCACTTTGTAATAAATTATTACATTCATGATTTGTTGATGGAGACTGTACGAACAAAGGTCGGGGGAACAGTCAATACCTACTCTAAAACTAATTTAAACATGAAAATAACTTCTAAAAAAGTCTGTATCTCTGATTTTATGGACATGATAAAATTTATTACATTTCGGGGTTTTATTACAAAACGGGTTGTTACTGTCGACCCGAAATGTAATAATGCATCGCAACCCACTTTGTAATAAATTATTACATTCATGATTTGTTGATGGAGTCTATAAGAACAAAGGTCAGGGGAACAGTCAATACCTACTCTAAAAGTAATTTTAACATGAAAATAACTTCTAAAAAAGTCTGTATCTCTGATTTAATGGACATGATAATATTTATTACATTTCGGGTTTTTATTACAAAACGGGTTGTTACTGTCGACCCGAAATGTAATAATGCATCGCAACCCACTTTGTAATTAATTATTACATTCATGATTTGTTGATGGAGTCTATAAAAACAAAGGTCGGGGAAACATTCAATACCTACTCTTAAACTAATGTCAAACATGAAAATAACAATTTAAACATGAAAATAACTTCTAAAAAAGACTGTATCTCTGATTTAATGGACATGATAAAATTGATCACATTTCGGGTTTTTATTACAAAACGGGTTGTTACTGTCGACCCGAAATATAATAATGCATCGCAACCCACTTTGTAATAATTTATTACATTCAAGATTTGTTGATGGAGACTTTAAAAACAAAGGTCGGGGGAACAGTAAATACCTACTCTAAAACTAATTTAAACATGAAAATAACTTCTATAAAAGTCTGTATCTCTGATTTAATGGACATGATAACATTTATTACATTTCAGGTTTTTATTACAAAACGGGTTGTTACTGTCGACCCGAAATGTAATAATGCATCGCAACCAACTTTGTAATAAATTATTACATTCATGATTTGATGATGGAGTCTCTAAGAACACATGTCGTAGAAACTGTCAATACCTACTCTAAAACTAATTTTAACATGAAAACAACTTCTAAAAAAGTCTGTATCTCTGATTTAATGAACCTGATAACATTTATTACATTTCGGGTTTTTATTACAAAACGGGTTGTTACTGTCGACCCGAAATGTAATAATGCATCGCAACCCACTTTGTAATAAATTATTACATTCATGATTTGTTGATGGAGTCTATAAGAACAAAGGTCGGGGGAACATTCAATACCTTCTCTAAAACTAATTTAAACATGAAAATAACTTCTAAAAAAAGTCTGTATCTCTGATTTAATGAACATGTTAAAATTTATTACATTTCGGGTTTTTATTACAAAACTGGTTGTTACTGTCGACCAGAAATGTAATAATGCATCGCAACCCACTTTGTAATAAATTATTATATTCATGATTTGTTGATTGAGACTTTAAGAACAAATTTCGGGGGAACAGTCAATACCTACTCTAAAACTAATTTAAACATGAAAATAACTTCTAAAAAAGTCAGTATCTTTCATTTAATGGACATGATAAAATTTATTACATTTCGGGTTTTTATTACAAAACGGGTTGTTACTGTCGACCCGAAATGTAATAATGCATCGCAACCCACTTTGTAATAATTATTACAATTCGGGTTTTTATTACAAAACGGGTTGTAACATATGTTGTCTGTGTTGTATTATTTTCGTATAAATAATTATTTAATCGTACACATAATATTTAATGACAAATGTTCATTTTGCTCAAGCGCACATGTACAAAATACAAAATCACAAAATTTAATATTGCTTTTCATGACACATCGCAATGTAAAGTAGACGAGTAACATCGAGTTAATCCTTAACTTAGGACATCATTATATATTCATTTTGAGAATAATGCATACTTATCATCAATTAAATTAATTAAAGTCACGCGTTGCCATGCAATAAAACTTGTGAATTATTGAATTAATTAAATTCCCATAGCTAAAAATAGCACACGCAGATACAGCTGGTATATAAAACTATTTTGCAATTCATCGATCAAAGAATGACATAATTGAAAAAAACAATAAGTCGCAAGTGAAATTGTTTATACATAAGTTGCGGAAAGGAAATCGTCTCGGGATGTTTTCGTATGAATAATGCAGAAACTGTTGTTGTGATGTTAGCCTAGTCTTGTCCATCACAGATATATCCGATTATGAAATAAGTCTGAAAGTAACTTTAGAAAACACATTCATCAATGTGATTTGTATGCTCCATAATACCACGATCCGTGTCTAGATCTATAATATGGGTTTGTTGTTCTCTCAATTGATACAAGCTATTCTACTTATAAATGCAGTCACAATCGAATGGAATTTGCAATACGACCCTGTACTGTATTTGTCATGTATTTACTTTGATATCTCTTTTTAAGCATTGTATTCGGCAACACACTTCTTAATATTAGTAAACAAAAATTGAATACACATGTAAAATTGTGCAATTAAAATTAATGAAGCTTTGTGTACATAACACAATCGTTGTAAGTGAATTAGCTTTATTTTAGATGTTCATAATAAGACAACAAATCTAACCAAAAGTTATTCCGAGAATACAATAAACATCATATATGTGCTGTAAATAAACAACAATATGCCGCAACATCGTTTTCCAATGGAATCTAATCAAACAAATTACAGTTCATTTTCTGAATGAGACGTTTTCGTCAAGGCAATGACAAAAACAATACATGCGTGACATGTTCATGTCAGATACCGAACGCATTTAGCTCGTAATTAAGTGCGTGATTACAACGTAAAATGCAATTATCACGTGGCTTTTCCTGAACAATGATATTGACAAACGTGTGCAGAATACTCGTGGCATATTTGTGCGTTTATTATGCTGAGAGAGAAATAGCTTGCGTGACATCAAGCAACAATCATAAATAACGTCGGCAACATTTGCTGCGATTACAGCTGATATCAAGAGCAAATATGAACACTAACCACGTTCTTTCGGATACTGCTGGAATCAAGTTCCTGGATTTACAAAATATAAATGGTCAACTGGGGCAGAAATATTTTATTTTGCTTTTGAAGATACCTTCTTGACTTGTAAAGATTGTCAGGTATTTTTCCCTTTGGACGTTTTAGGATAAATTTGACTTACACTGCACTTATAGCTTTATAAAATTATCGGTTTCAAATAAATAATTTATGTATATTGCAAAACATGATATTGTTTATGGAAATTATTTAAGTCTGAAAAGACCGTTAATCGTTGGATTATCGTTATTTTATCGTTCTTACAGGCTGATCTGAACGATGCTATTGGTCGAAACATGTAGTTTTGCTTTTGATTTTAATTTCCTGATTTCGGGTGTACCTATGGCTCGTGTACGTGCATTTAAAAAACATTATGTGTCTGTCCGTTATTCATAATTAGATGCCTTGTATCCGTACAAAGTAATGCAAACTTTACTTTCTACTCAGGAAAATGATGTGATGTTAGAGATGTTATTTGCCTGCATTCGTACTTCCGTTCATTTACAGACTGTTCTCATGGCACAGATAGCAGTCAGAAAATCCACACTATACTGATTGTAAACAATACTTTATATAATTAAGTTAATTATTTAAATAATACAATGTTGCCATTTTAACCTTCGCCGGTGCTGAAAAATAAATCGATTAATATTTGCATGTTATAATGCGTTAATTTATTCGAAAAGTATATGATTGTATTTTAATACCCATGTGTTTATGTTCTGTACACAAAAATCATTTTAGTTGGTATCATCATTGTCATTAACAATATATAAAGAGAAAGGAGTAAACAGTAATTCCCATATTTGTATTTTTGAAATAATTTAAACGCTTACTCCCCCAACTTTAGTATTGATTTTGATAATTTAACTCTTGACCAAAGAAGCTTAAATGAGATTAAAATCCATATCACTCGTTTATTTTTTATTGAAAAGTTTCATACACACCGTTGGTATGGGTTCCATATGAATGAGTAATGAGTCCATTTTTTCGCTTTTTTTCACAGTGTTCTCTTGAATACACGCTGAATGTGTTTACTTCGACTACTTGCGATGTTACTGCGCAAAATAGATTAAAATTAAAACCATCAAATTATTTTTTATTTTGAATATAAGTACTTTAGTTAAAACAGCTAAATTAATTCAGTGTTATTTTACCATGTGAAAAGTTAAAGTGTTTAAGTCACTTTTCCCGAGTTCGATCCCACTGTCAAATTTTAGTTGACGTGAATTCCTAATTCTACGTTCATACGTGCATACATTAAATCATTACAATCAAGTCAATTATGCATATATTTTGCACGAAATGTTTTCAAACATTATTGAATAAATTGCTGAAAAAACCATGCGTTTTATTTTTGTTTGAACTGATGCAATTAAAGTTCGTACAAGTTCATGTCTAGTGCACGGGGTTTCAAACCATACATATGTCTTTTACATATGACCTGCTTCGTATAAGAAGTTCAATGTCATAAAGATGTGTGTGTATTGTTCTGATTTCGGGCTTATAAAACGTATTATCACTGTGCTGTGGCCTTACGTCTTCATGTGTCGACGTTTGCTAGTTTTGTTCGTCCTATGTATTTGATACCGGAACTATGATTTTACCTGTTTTCACCATGTCATTTATGTCTACGTTACAATGCCATGTTTTATTTGCTTAATGACGTTGCTTAATGACGTGCATGGAACAATACTTCAGAAACAAAGAGTGAAACAGGATACATTATTACATGGGTACTTTGCTTATTCGATAGGTGGTTTCAATATATGAATTAGACAAAGTATGTGGTCATCCGTTTCTTTCTGCGGATGTTATCAGCTTTGTTGAATTTACGTCAGTAACATGTTCTTTCCAACACATCTGCGAAATACAAAGCGTGGATTCAGGAAGTACATCCATTATGTTTAAAAGTGGATTTAAGGCAAAAAACCGGGTATATTCGATGCGAATGTCAACATGTAAAGTCTACGTAACTGCGTGTTTGTTTGTTGGTGTTGTTGTTGTTTACATGTAATATTGATTGCTATGAGAGCCAGTAATCTAATTTTAAAAGAGACATAACAACGAATTTTTAGTTAGTTGCCTTTTCTAGCATACACGTTATAACAGGGGTGAATATAGCGAAACTGTTTTAATGGTGTCGCCTTTTTAATTTATATGACACCATTTAATGTTACTCTAATAATATTGGCCGCGTTTGATCTTAGAATGAATCAAAGTATTGACAGTACTGGTGTGGCGATGTTTTGAAGAGAATGGATATAAAAGCAACAATTTAAATTGATCTACATCATCACAATTGTGTATGAGGGTACGAAAAAAAATTTGGTACGAAAATTTTGGGAACGAAAAACTTATGCCATAAAGAAAATGAGGAAAAAAAAGTGGGTACGAAAAAAAATTGGGTACGAAACAAATTTGGGTACGAAAAAATTTGGGAACGAAAAAAAAAATTGGGTACGAAAAAAAAAATTGGGTACGAAGAATTGTTGGTACGGAAAAAAATTGTGGGTACCGGGACATAGTACCGCTGGGGAACTTGACCCACAATCGCACATTCTTGGCCCTTTCCGTCAAACATCGGATAAGTACCTCGAAGGCAATAGTATGAATACACATTTATGGCGTACCATTTGGGTCGAAAGTCAACAAGACCTAGTAGGTAAAAAGAACCATGTACTTCGACGTACAAAATTGTAATACGTTCAGTCTTTACTGACCCTTGTGTGTTAGCCAATCAGAAGACGCCTTACATCTGTTTCTTTTAGAGTTATTTGACATTAAACAGTATTATTATTATTATTATTTATACCAAATTATGCGACTATCGACCGCTAACTAATAGATATTGAGCGTATTTATTGAACATTATTATTATTATTTATACCAAATTATGCGACTATCGACCGCTTACTATTAGATATTGTGCGAATTTATTGACCTGGCGTTGCGGAATTAACCTCTGACTTATGCAAATAATGGCTAATATAAAACACAACCAAACCAGGGAGGTTATTATACATTTTTAATCCCGTAATCGTTTGGTAACTGTTTGGTTACCGTTTGGAATTTCCTACACAGTAATGCGCGACCGTGATATTCCGCCCCGCATGGTCAATAAATACTCACAATATGCTTGATAATTTTATTGTTTTAGAAGGTAACCTTGAATCTTCTTCAAATGGGTATATAATCTATTTCAATGCATTAAATACTCGAAACGTCTTTGTAAATTTTTTTTTCAATTTTAATATTTTTATTTATTTTGTCCTCGATAAAAAAAGAGATTCTAAACATTTATTATGAGTAAATCTGAAGAAAAAGCGGCTCATAAGACAAGTGTTTTGATAGGCTGTTAAGAAAATTTGTACGTCGAAGTACAAACATGTACGTCGAAGTACAAATCGTAATTCGACTTAAACATTTATACTTCGACGTGCATTTCATTTTGTACGTCAAAGTACATTCCTCTTGTCACCAGGTAGGTCTTGTTGACTTTCGACGCCATACACATTTCGTAGGCGGTAATGCGGTCTAGGGCTGCACCGAATATCCGAAATATCCGAGATTCGCGGATCCAGACGAGTATTCGCGGATCTAACCGTGATTGGTAAAATCGGTTTCGAATCCGGATCTTATTTGAGTTTAACCTTTCTTTGCGTTAATTGTTTCTTTTGCCCTAATACGTTTCGTTAAAAAAATATTTCTGTTTGAAAGGCTGACTGGTATGTAGTTTGTCACAATTATCGCTACTTTTTCGACAAAAACATGGCACTACACAGTCTACTTTCGTTTTCGATGGTGCAAAATGGCGCAGAAGAAAAATCGCGATGCACATACACAATTAAAATCCTCGGTGTGGAAGCATTTTTGGTTTTATCAGCATACTAATTCTGGCTTATAAGTTGTCGTTACAAAGTATTTTATTGATACTTATTGCAGATTGCGTGTGATGCGTTTTTTGCTTGTTAAAACACAGCGTTATTCATATTATATCTGACTGACATAGATGTGTTTAATATGAGAAATTATTATTAATGTTTGTCGTTAAAATGCTTACACTATTTCGTGTATGTGCGATTTTGAGAAATTTGCGGAATTTGCACCCTGGTAAAAAAAAATTTCGAACAAAGTTAGTCAGTTTTGTCATCTACTTAGCATTTGATTTTGTTTTTGATGTCGTTATTTCTGCTTTCACTACTGCTGATGCGGCTGCAGCTGCATCTACCAATGCTGCTAAAGAAGTATAAATATTAGAAGCTGTAAAGTTTATAATAACAATAAAAGGTAATTACTTTTCTCAAAGGACATATATACGTTCTGATGTTTCATAACATAATTTTTGTTATAACAATATAAATTATAATTTATTTTGCGTCTTTTTAATTTCAAATTATGATTCGAACCGATATTCGATATCCGAGCCTTTGAAATCGAATTCGGATCCGATTGAAATTTTGGATTCGGTGCAGCACTAATGCGATCCAGCCTATGCATGTCAAAATGTACGCGAAATATGTAAACACAGTGGAAGCCTGTCAGGAATGTTTGAATTAATGAAGAAAATCGTGTATTGATGTAAGTTTATTGAAGAAATGTACAGAAAATATGTTAAATAAGCATAGCGATATTTTTCTCAGCCACATAATTGTTGATAGTTTGATATCACAAAATGAAAGTGAAAGTAGAACTGTCAAAAATAACAACCTGTCAATGTGTTGTTTTTGCTGGCACGAGTGGGCGATTACACTCAAGTTGTTCACATATTTTATCACAGGCTTTGCCAATGACCGTTATAGTATTGGTGGCTTTGTTATTATTTATTGCTATCATGTAACTGCATGATTGTGTATATGTTTACAATACACAAAGCATAAATAATGATATAAACATACTTATTGAGCTTATAATAATCTGATAACTATATCCAGATCAATTAAGTACATAAAATACAATTTTTTGTCCTGATTTCATGAAGACTTGTGATATTTATGCACATAGATATGGGTTGATCCACACATGAAAAGTATTTTTGATCAGTGTTCGGTGCAGGCTCTTTTTCCATGACTGTGAAAGTGAAATTTTCACGTGAAAAGGATGTCAATTTTTTTCTCAAGTATTTCATTCAACAAATGAATAAAATAAACTGTTCTGCATATATTTTGCCATTTTGATAGGTGTTTGTTATGTGATCAACAGGAGATGGCCAGGGAGCCAGAGAAAAGGGAAAAACATTTGAGATCTGGTCAGGGCTTCATATAAAATTGGTTAAATGGTATACATTTTATATCTGGCCAGTGCTCAAGAGAAAGTGTGTACATTTCAGAAAAGTTTACCATTTAAAAATGTTTAACTACCGCTTGACTAAGGCTCTTGATTTATCTAGCATGAACACTTGTACTACATCTTTTTAACAATAAAAATAATGTTAAATGTACAAATTTAATCTACCAATGTGTACATATACTACTTAACATATATTTGACTGTATTGAATGTAGAAACTAGCTAAAATATCCATTAGAAGAAAAGGTCAGGGGGTGAAATATTCATTGCCTGAAGCTCTGACGCTGGAGCTATGTTTATATATCTTTAAACACACTGATTAAAAAAGTACAACAATACAATGATACAACAGAGGGAAAATCATCCCCTCTAAACAACATGATACATAATTACGTATGATATTTTTGGATCTGGATCTAGATTGGTACATAGCAGAACCTTTAGGTATGCGCGCTGCGGGAGAGAGATGGGAGTGACGTACATTTTGGATTTATTTAAATCACTGAAATTCATCACTGAAGTTACAGTATGATCTCATTTGATATAGATGTGCATGATTGTATCAAGCAACATAATTAAATAATTATCAGTATAAGGTACTGTCATGATTCCAGTATCATTTAAATGATTTTAGTCAAGTTTATCATTCATATACATTAATTTTGTAAATATTATCAATATAAGTATTCTAGATGCAAACATATTTGAAATAATACAGTTTGATATACTGTATATAATGAAACTACACATCCAAGCAGTCCATCAAACCATTGCAACAGAGCCACTTGGTGTGCCAACGCACCAGCAGACAAGTCAAATGCCTTCTGCATTTTACTATTTATAACTTCTACATTAGTAACAGATACATGTTTACATTTGTATTTGTTTGAAAATATGTATAATCTTTAATGACATTATCTGACCATGCATGTCTTAGATTTCAAAATCTAGGCCCTGGTCAGACGCATTAATAACATTAACGTTAAACTGTTATCAGTCTTCTGAAATTAATGTTTATTGAATTATGTAATGACATCTAAATCGGGCACTGATTTTTCTTGTTTTAAAACAGTCATAGATCAGTTGTGGCCTCTCGGTAATGACCCATTTTTGCTTACTTGTCACAACCTTAAAACTTTCCACACTTCTAAAATAGCAAATCTGGATTTAGGTGATCTTCAATGGTACATTTACACTTTAGCTCTGTCACAAGAGTGCTGGTAAAGTCAAGTCACATATTTCAATCTAGGCCATGTCAAACTCAAAGTGTCATAGACAAATGAAAGATACGTTCATTAATTATTGTCCCATTGTTTACTACTGCTGCGAGTTTTTATATAATACAACTGATGACCATCATGTGAGAGAAAATTCACATTATCTTAGTATATCAGGCTTAGCAGCCTTTAAGATAACAAAGTTGGCTAGTTTTCAATGTCGCTTCTGGGGATCAAACCCTCAGCACAACCTCCTGCAATCAAAGACGACACTCAACCACTAGGCTTTAAGGAAGATTCTGAAATTTTTTGATCCCTCATCAGAAGAACCAAACCAAAATTTAAGTCAAATATTGCCGACTTGGTATTATTAAGTCAGTTCATGAGAGATAATGGAAGATGCACTATCTTTCACGCCCCCTAGCATCGCCTTAAGCAGTATTCAATTCTCAACACGAACGTGCTGGAGTCATTGATCCCGAGGGACCAGAAAAAAACACTTGTTAATGTTCGAAATAAAATCATTTGATTAATGACAATACTATTATTTGAGCCAGGTCACAGGGAAAGGGCAGTTTAATCAGTATCCAATTAACTATTTGTTTTTGTCAGAAAACCGCTTTTAAGCAAACAGCTTTCAAGCGACTGCAGGCTGATCTGGATCCAAACTGGCCACAATCGCCTTAATGTCCATTTTACTGGGACACAGTTCATTTGACTTAAAAATGATATCAAATACTACAATAGAAAGAAAAAATAATACAAACCAGTAATTTGAGTAACGTTTTTGTAATCAATTTTTTCATGACAGCTTGGTGATCTGCAAATGCCATGTGATATGTTGATATCGGGTATCATAGTCATTTAATAAGTCGCACAATGCTCGAATACAATTTACAAAGTAAAATGTGACTTTAATTGATAACTAAAAAACCAGTTTTGCCGTGTCAAGCTGTCAAGAAGACAAGATTCAGAATGTGACCTGCATTCACATCGAATATATCCTTCGTATTCAATCCATTATTGAAATTAGCGGAGATTTAGTTAATAAATTACTCATATATCCTAAATGAGAGTTTCTAAATAGCCAATCAAGCCGATGTATGCTGTAAGAAGGTTTGACACGAATGTAAACATTCTCTCATGGGCGCGGCCATTGGTGTATGTTGAGGCACGAACGACAACACTGCTGGAGAATGTTATCAATGCTTATCAGCGAGATATGCCGATTAGAAAAATCGAGCTATCTAATCGGAATGGCTCGGTCTTTTCCATAGCTCGCCATTGTGAAGAATTGTTTCATGGCATGATAACTTCAACGAGCTGCTGAAGCAGCATCGTCAATAATACGCTTTACAGGGAATAAACATGTGGCATCGGTCAATATCAAAGTATTTTGTACGAGGTATGAAAATTATGATTCTTGAGCGACATATGTCTACTTGTATTAGTTTTCAACTGCACCTTGCTTATGTTTGTGGCATAACTTGATAAAGTATTTAGGTATGTTGTATTGATGAAATTAATATCGAATAGAACAATAAGTATTCGTAAAATAAGTATGTAATAATTTAGATAAAATTAAGAAAACATTGATGCGGGTTTGAGGTGTATTAAGGTTAAAAGTAAGTATCATAATTTAGTTTGATAAGAAAACAACACAACACAGATACATGCATGAGCCAATAATGTTCACAATTAAACTGAGTAATTGCAATGTAATATAATTTAAAACATGTACATATGACCATTAACATACCGAGGCTAAATTGTCCAAGCTTGTAATCTTTATTACCAGGTCTAGATTGAGAAAGTGTGATTAAACTAAATTATTATTAAATAAACATTTACGGATGTATAAATTGTAGTTCAAATGGAAAGTGAAGAAATAATTTACCAATCAACTCGAACGAGTATATATGCAGAGATACATATAAAGCCAACAAACGAATCAAACGAAATGATTTCGTCATTTTTGCCTTTGTTTCATAGAATGAAATATTTACATGTTAGAGTAAGATTGCCTTCAATCGATGCATTATTGTGATACACATACGGAGAATCACAACCGTTTTATTGATACGTGTAAGAATATTAGATACGTTCCATTTTATTTCTAAAATCTACAGACCAGCAATCGCCTATTCTCTCGCGTGCACCTCATTTCCAAGTGGCAACTATATTACTGAATTGAACAGCGATGTAATTATTTAAATTATACCAGCTGTCTACAAAATCAGTCAGTAGTCATTTCCGTTCGAAATGTTTCAATATTTTGCAATCGTATTATAAATTACTTTTTTGAAGGCTATTTTTTGATCAGACAGAAGTTAAGAAAGTGTGCTACACTGAACAGAATTTCGTCAGTTCATATGCAAACGCAAGTAATTGAAAATGTTATATGAAGAAATGAAATCGTTGATTTTTCTACGCAGTCAGTGAATATTTTTGAATTGTCTAGGCAGGAAATAAACAAATTCAGAATTAACTACGCATCGATTGAAAACAATATAATTGTAATATATTTATTTGACAGTTTGTAGTGTTTACACAGCAACGGCCGATTGAAAATGGCTTAAACGCCTTAGCACTGAATTAAAGTTATTGAATTGTGTGGCACCAAATGAAAATAGTTGTTTTGTCTACACACCGAAATATACATCGGTGTTTTCTTAAATGATTTTTTACGGACATAAATAAATCACAATGGAAGTAAAAATGCATTCGAAAAAGCGATATCCTTAACGTCTCATCCTATCGAATATGACTCAAAAATGCAATACGCATTATAACATGACGGAAAAGCGTGTACATGAAGTCATATATTAATGAATGATATAATAGCTAAACTAGTTTTAAATTCACATTGTAGACATGTATGTTAGTATACAATATGAAAGTAATAAAATGGATTCAGGGTACCATTTTTTGTAAATAACTAATGAAAGAGTTCGGGAACAATTTACTAGATATAGGTAATTGGGGTCGATATGACGTGAGTTTGAAATCTACAAAAGGGTAGGTTGCGAATAAATCGTACATTTATAGACTTTTAATTAGAAACGTAGTTAATTGTTCCAAAACTCTCTGGAACAACAAAATTGACGTGGAACAACTCATTGGTGTGCGCTCATTTTATTTGTAAAATTCTTATAAAGTTTAAGAAAAAAATGGAATCATTCAAAAGATATTATTGTTATACTCTGTTCAGACACCTATGCATCTGGGATACACAGAATTTAAGAAGAATTTTCTTAAAATATATACGCTTCGTTTAAACAAAGTAATTTTTCATAAAGCTGCTTTGCATTCAATTCAGTAGCTGTAACAAAATAGCACGGATAAGGCAGTTATGAATCCACTTAAATTCTGGTTATATCCGGTTGTTATGATTGTATTGTGATTAAAACTTTTTTGATTACTGCATTGTATATTCAATCACTATTTGATGAATGCTCATGGGCAAAGCCATAGAATGATGACAAAATCGTGATAAAGTCCTGTTGTGAGAACTGCATGGTTATAGATCCTGTTGTGATTACTGCATGGTTATGAAGTCCTGCTGAAATGACTCTCATGGTGATGGAGTTGTTTTGTGCTTACAGTAGAATGATGAACAACTATTGTGATGACTACATGGTGATGAAGTCCTATTGTGATGACTGCGTGGTGATGGAGTCCTGTTATGACAACATGGTGATGGAGTCCTATTGTGATGGCTGCTTGGTGATGGAGTCCTATTGTGATGACTGCATGGTGATGAAATTCTGTTGATTCATGTGTGGTTAGTGATAATGATAATAATACCGATTTTCTAATTTAAAAACCGTATAATAAAATAAAATAGAACCATTAAAATGCGGTTTAAATAGTGTAAATACATGTTTAAACTGCCCGTTTGATGCGTGGACATAACCCACGACAACGTTAATTGTAAACCAATCAGTTACATGTCTGTTTTAAGCTTAACACCAAAAAACACGAATTTAAGATATTCAAAATTATTATTTCTAGATATTTTGTTCAGCAAGTCCATAGGTTAAACCCTTAAAAGCGTCCTCTGGCTCAAAATAATTGTCATCCCGATATGTTCCTACTTTAAAAAATCATAAATTAGCATTGTTTGTCTATCATATTGACAAAATTCAGAGTGTAATCAAACACATGTGTACCCCTTACATCACACCAACTGCATGCTCATTATTTAAACTCAGCATACTAATTCTTTATGTTGGAACAATATTAATTAATTTCGACACCATCTTTACGTTGCCAACATCGTTGGAATGTTCATAAGGTCGCGCAAATATATTTAATTATCAAAGAAACATTTTATTTGCATACTTCTTGATCTTACTTCCAAGTTTAGCCTGTATTTGTTGGTATTACAAAAAGCCTATCCAAACGGCATCATGATTGCAAAGAAACATAGCGATACTGATAGATAAATAAATGTAAACAATAATCCGATTAGTAAAAAAGTGTCGTTCTCTAAATTTCCTTAGTTTACATTTGAGTAAACCACAATGCCTATTGAACCTTTAAAGTGGCGATGCTTGTGTTTATGTAGTGTGTAAACACAGTTAAAATGAGCGTAGTATTGTTTGTTATATATTCCTGGCGCAGAAGTACAGGAATATAACTTTGACATTAATCGGAAAAGGTAACTGTTTTGCCAATTGATTTTTCACTAAAAAATGTTCGAATGGATTTTTCTGGCAAAATATTGACGTGCGATAATTGTCATGAGATTACGTTTTGGCATTCATCGACAATATATGGATATATATTATGTATTTATTCTTTGACGAAAGCATTGCAACTGAAATGAAACGTCATGTTAAATTGTTACTTGACCTTTTTCACTGTTTGGGCCAACACAGTCTGATTTTCTTAATAACAAATGACCATGAGTGTCACGTTCTGTGGCCGCATGCATTTGGTGCAATGGTGTGTCGAAATTGTGAAATGGTCATCCACGGCCATTCTCTAAGAAAGAAAAAAAGCCTCGGATGATGCTATTAATCAAAGAACATGACGCATACGTTAGTATGAAAAACTTTGCTTCGTAATGATCTGTACTATGCTTTGTTAGGTATCTTAAGCACACGGTCTGTTTTGTATGCAATATTGAGTCCATATTCAGTTGCCGCTGTGTTCCAGATTAGCATGGTGATACCGCGTATCGGTATATTAAGCTTTTGTCTACAAAACATAAAAGGATGAAGTGCAACAAGTCAAAGAAAACACATAGGTTCGTTGATTGTTAACCTAATGTGTAAATTGTGGTCCACTATGATATGATGGAACATTTTATCGCCGATATCGGCTACTGACGGGAATAATTGTGTTCATTATGAAGAGTATTATGTATCGGTGTTTATCCTGCTTCTGTTGCAAACATTGACCGAATAAAGCAGGGTCGAATAAATTTTCCCATCTCCGGTCAACATGAAATACGAAGGCTGTGACGATTAACATGTTCTCATATTTGATCTTTGAAATTTATAGGGACGCATCATGAATGTTATCGTTATATTATATATCATCCTTTTCTCTTCTTTAAAATTTATTACCGAACCAGCTTTCCGTATTTATCATTTTCATCTACTTTATTACGCAATTTATGACGTATATGCTACAGTGTGACGTCATTTCTCTGTCGAAACATACTATCTAGTTTCTCTCAGGATTTTAGAGACAACAATTTCGATATGGTGGTTTTAACAGTATTTTTAAATATTTTTTAAATCATTGAACGAATCATACACGTATTTCGGATTGTGTGTTTGTCGTTCATTATCGTTGTAAATGTATTGTTATAAGAAACGGATTAAAGGTGTCATAAAGGTAAATAAAATTTAGTTTTCGTTTTGATGCTGCATTTTTTTTTCATTTTCATTTACTTTCAATAGGAAAGTATTAAAATTAATAGTTTTAAGTGGAACTATTTTTACGTAACACAATCGGTAGTTATTCGGTCGTATGGAATGTTGTGTACATGTAGGAGGCTCGACAAGAATAATTATATTGCAATGACAATTTATCAATTGTCTTTGATACAATTTGTCAACGGCATGAAACAGTATAAAAAGAATACATGGTTGCCGCCGAGATGGAGAAAGTTAATCCGGTTCGGTCCGAAAAAGAAAACTAGGGCTCGCCAAAGCTCGCCTTATTTTCTTTTTCTAAGCCTCACCGGATAAACTTTCTCCATCTCGGCACCAACCATGTATTCTCTATGTTTATGGTTAGTCAGATTACTAGCATACACTTTAGAAATATTATTTGTGTACTAGATTAGAGTACTTGCTAGTTAAAAACAACACATACACTTCTGACTTTTTCATGAGTTTGAATAGTTTAATGTTGATTAAACATGTATGTGTGCATTCTAAAAATATAAAAAGATAATATTAACAAGGATACAGATTTCAAAACTACAACCTTACAATAACTCTGACTTGCTAGTCCACTAATGTCAATTAAATATTAAAACGTCACTATGTCTCCTTACATTTGTCTACGGAGGGAAACTTATAATTATTTATACAAAAAGGAAACAACGCAGTAAATTGTCCAATATGAATAAAAAAATTTATTCAATTTGCTGTTATAAAGTTTGAGCGAGAAACGTTATCGTAGTAGAACGCCCATATAAGTTACACATACTTAAAATACATCGCCTTCTAATACGCAGCGTGACTTCCTTTTACTATGGCATGTTTCCATTCGGTAAAATAACTACCGAAACTGGTGAAATGCTCTCTCAATCCGATACAAAACTTGTCCCGGACGTGCTCGTTTGTAATATGCTTCATGCAGGAGATGCGGAGAAGTATTCGGAGACTTTTTGTTTCGAATGCCAATATCCTGCGTTCTGTGTCTGCGTGAAAGGTCTCGCAGCCGTAAAAAAGAATAAAGACTACGAGGAACATGTACAGGTTGTACTTGGTGGCGAAGATATTTGAACTGCCTTTTAACGACCTGCTCAGTCTGGCAAGCGTTGCGGTCGCCATGGCAACAATTTATGGACAGGGTTGCGCCAAAGTACTTGAAGCCGGGGGGGGGGGGGTGGGAGTTGTCCAGTCCTGAAGATGTTACTTCCTTAAGACTGGGCATAGCCTCCTCGACTTCTACGATAAGTATGGACGGACTTTCGTCGTCTGTTTCTGGTCTGGGATTGTTCTGAAGAAGACTGGAGTCTGCTTGAAGAATTTACCGGATACAATACTTTTTTTAAACTGTTGCACGAATTCTCACCATTTTGACAGACATAGCAATTTGCGAAATAATGTCCGATTGTTTGAAGTTTCCAATTGTGCATGACGAACACACATCCAAACTATATTTTTTGCATTCGTTTGGTGTTTTAAACAATATTGTACAGTTACTAGCTTAATCGTGTGTGTTTCGTCACAGAAAAGACGCCACTCGAGCGTCGTCATATATTAAGTAATCAATTGAATGAATATAAAGGTACGTAAAGCTGGTTCGGAAATCAATTTGAGTTAAAGAATAATATCGGATGATATGAAGACGCCCGGATCAGCTCTGCCGTGTGTTATTGTCTAATTAAGGTCATTGATCCGTACAGATTAATGGCTATGCTGCAGAAATTATATTTTATCTGATCATGTAGATTTTGATTGTTCGTGTGTATTGATGTCTATGAAACATAAAATGGTGTACACATACTTTATAGATGTTAAAGTCCCTCTTAAATGTATACGTGGTTTACCATTCATCTCGGTTTTATTGATTCTACGGAGGAGTATCAATCACGAAGAATACGAACAACCAAACTAGTTATGGTCACATTTTGTTGATAAGCAAACAATGATTAAAAAAGTTTTTTTTTAGAATTTCGCAATCACATCGCATCTATACAGTGCGTTTTCCAACACAATATGATGTGTGTAAAGGGGCGTTATTTTTACAATAATCATGCGTGGTAAAAAGTCTGTACTGAAAAAAGCCCATAAAGCAATGGCAATAATAGTATGTTATTCTAATGTTATGTACTTGTACCTGTAATCGTCCATAAACTTCAAACAAACGTCAACTAAGCGGCGTGGTTTGTGATAGAAAGTGGCAAATCGATAATATCCTTCGGACAATATTATTTTTTGTACAGACGATGGACAATTCAAGTCTAAAAATCTCAAGTGAAATAATTAAGTATATATTTTACACAAATTATTGTCCATGTTGAAACACTTGCAAGTTTAGATCTTTACATAACAAGACTTATGTAAATATTTTGTAATGTATACAAACGTGTTTGTTTTTTTCATGTATACTTCTTTTTAAATAACTGGAAGAGGACGAACATTCCTGCACATTTGATTTTTTAACTTTTAGTTTGTCAATTATATGTTCAAATATTCGAGGACATAATCGATTGCCTTTGATAAATTTAACCATAAAGCAAACAAACAATACGTACACAATCCGATGAGAATATGATAAATGGAACATTACCTTATTATGTTGTTCTGGGAAGTTGTAATATTGTAACAATAGTGTTTGCTGGAAAGTCGTATCATATGAGAGGCGTTAACTCGAGGTCGATGATACTTTATATAACAACGAGACCGATACATGTTTCATGAACCCCAAACTAAGGTTACATTGCAATTTCTACACATGTATTCTCATAACATTTTCCGACGTATTACTCATTTACTTCCAAAACGAATCAAGAATCTATTAGTTTTTTTCTATTTGGCAACGTAATGTCATTTTTTGAGTAAATGTCACTTCCCATTTCACGTAAATAATGTGTGCTTTATAATGAAAGATAACTTCCACTGTGGACCGTAATTGTGTGTTGGTACACATTCAGACCACTTCTTATTCACTGAAACAGACAACGGTAGCCAGTACGGATTTTCATAATTGAATGTTACAAACAGTATGTATAAGTAGCAGAAAAAAGAAAGATTTATAAAGACAGTTTACTTACATAATAAACATAGCGTCCGATCTAATTTTATTTGTAAATGACTTTGATCTGCATGTCAAAGCTGCAAAATATATTAGAGATATACACTAATAACTCAACGGTCGTCCATTTATTTGACGTGTGTCCTTCACTCGTTATATTGAAGTTATCTTTTTTGATAAATGCTTAGTATTTTCCTAATATATATTGTTCATATAATTTTCCTTAAAGTCATTCATATTGATGTTTCAGTTTCCAAAATCCTTTGTTCAAGTAAGTTAAAATTTAAGTTACAATTTCATGATATTAAAATGCAGAGCCACCGATGTATTCATTAATGTTCAATAACCAAAATCATACAGCAAAAGGAAGCAAATATTCTTAAATTAATATGAAAACGTTTGTTGTAAAAATTTTGGTGTTTTACCTTTCCCTTGTCCACGCATGGACCAATACAAATATATTCTATAACACATTCGCGTTTATCGCAACTGGCAAATACCCTCCTATGCTACTAAATGCCAATAAATAACACGTTTTTCCAATTCCATCTATCATGTTGTCATCCAAAAGATTAATTCTGCGCACTGCAGCACGGATTGCCTTATGTTGATGACAATATTAGTAAAGAAGAAGAACTTTCAAGCCAAACTCAGTTTTTCAAGGTGATCAGTTGTCGAGTCAACAAACCGCATTTGAATGTTTTTAACACGAGAAAGATATTATAGTTTTATGTGGAACAAGATATCGTCACTATTTCGTACGATATATGGAAATGTTTCCTGTATATTTAAATGAACAATATACATTTGTATATTATCAGTCAATCAAAGTTAACCTGTATACAAACGTTTGAAATGTAATAACGAACACTAATTTTTAAGGTTAAATTTCATGAGAAATATAGGGCTACAAAGTTCAAACATGGTTGACAAATCACACGCCATTTTTGACATTCCTGATTAAATATGCGTCCTTCAACACAGACGTGCACAAGGGCTCATATAAAAGAAAGCTGTTCACAAAAACATGTGCACAACTAAAATAAAGTTATGTTATTTATTCATGTAGATTACATAATTTATCATATACATTAAAATAACGAGGCAAATCCATGTAAAAAGGAAGAAAAGAAAACAGTTGGTTTAACTTGGTTTAAATACTAGTCCTTACAATTAAAAAAACAAATCACCTATCGCTATATCATTCATTAAAGTTGCAATAATCCATTTTCCAGCTACTGACCATCCGTGCCCGTAGGAATTGCAACTCCTATAGGCTTTGTTCATGTAAACTCGCCGCCTTGATTACAGGCGGCACTTTCATCTGTTATGTGAGCCGAATAAACGGTTTTACGGCGCAAATAAAAACAAAAAAATATCATTAATATTCTCTTATACGCAAATTAAAACAACTTATGCGATTTGGTGTGCTTGCAAAATTCTTATAGTATTCCAAGATTTTAAAAAGTCAACTTTTCCAGAAATTGCCGACGTTTTTGCATTGCAAAACGCCAAGTTACACTGCCTATGAAAATATTTCTTAAACATTTGGGCCGTGCTCTGTGAAAAGGGGGATAAATGCGTGTGCGTCAAGTGTTGTTCTAAATTAGCCTATGTAGTCCGCACCGGCTAATAAGGGAAGACACTTTCCGCCTACACTAAATTTTCGCTAAGAATATATTATCTTTAAACGATAAATACAATAAAAGCGGAACGGGTCGTGCCTGATTAGCCTATACAGTTTGGACAGGGACGACACTTTACGCAAATGCATTAAAGATGAATTAGACCCCGTTTTTACAGAGCACGGCTTATATTTATTTATTATTTGGAATACGGTAGTTGTTTACCCAAATACAAACTTCAACACTGTACCAAAGAACATACAGGAAATATATCACTGTCATAGGAATTAGCAATAGATCAAATGACAATGTTATACACTAGAAACTCGTATCTGACAGCAACACGCAATACCATTAGACACTCGGGTGAAACAAGTGTGCACGCTTACTTTTTATTCCGTTTGCTACAATCGTCGATTCGTCGATTCAAAACTGCCTTTCTCGGTTTCTTAATTGATTTTGTATCAATGTTTTTGTGAGCATTAAAAAAAAACACGCTTTGATCTCGATGGTAATTGTATTATATGTGTTACGATGTATCATTGGATTGACCTAGAAATTATTAAAATACATGGGACTATTTTCTGTTCATGTTTTGGTTTCCTTTACAAGGAAGAACTTTGAGCTGCACGTTATGTGCTCAGTAAAGCTCATTGTATTCAAGAAGACCTTATTCTCATTTCGATGCGTGTAACTGTAGGTTTATTTAAACGATCCGTTTTTCGCACACACATACCGATCGCATTAAAATAATTCTCGGTAATTTTTTCGATTTCAACTAATACATGTCAATTAAAATAACATAATTTATAGTTTTTTTGAAAGTTGTACTATTTTACCCGTGTTTATATATTATTTTATAATGGCAATGTTCGAGAAAAAAAATTACCATATTACATTAATCATTCTGTGAATTTATATATATATATATATATATATATATATATATATATATATATATATATATATATATATATTATGTGAATACAAACAAACATAATCTGACCCATACTTAACAGTGTATATATATATATTAGGTGAATACAAACAAACATAATATGACCCATACTTACAGTGTATGTTTACATTTTAGTGTTTTGTTCAAACTGCTTCTATGAATTTATCTGGTGAAAACATATTGTGGATACGCTAATTCAAAGCCATAACAATAATTTGTGGAATATATTTCGGTTTATTAGACTCGGTATTTACCGTGCTCATGTCTGCACAAACACTTGCGAATTATTACGAAGTACATACGGACAATGATTTATTGTATGACAATGTGATACTTATTTTCTTTCTGCTGAATAAAGTAGGAAGCTTTAAAACGCCTCTATTATCAGAGAAATATAAAGAAAACGGAATATATAAGCGTGAGAATTCTAATGTCCATAAAGGGTTTGTACTTTATGTATTGCTCGACTCAAAATTCAACAGTGATGTTCTGACATATGTTCGCAAATGTTTAGGTGTTTCAGAATTGTTGTTCTAAATACTTGATAACTTTAAAGTAAAGATAACCGAATTAAGGGAGCTAGGGAATGCAGTATTAATACAACTACATATAGTAAAGCAATTTGCTCTTTAGCATGCAAAATGTCACCACTCCCCAACACGTTACACCTAGCAAGTTAACCACAAAGTAACTGGCAATTGCAGCTATATTTCAAATGTTGTCCCATCTTGTGTGAGTCTAGTAGTTAATTAATTATATGGGCTGGCCCCCCGCTCCGGGTCCATACATAATTCAAGCTAGGTCGCGGGAGGATCCATAGGTCTTCACAATTCGCAAGGATCATACTAAAAGCACCTTTTTTCATGTAACGTTTGTTATAAGGTCCGTTCGTAATTTTTTTTCAAGCGACATCTCTAGATCCGTTGAGCAAAATTGATTTAAAAGCAAACGGATACTAAAAGTAATCATTCCGGAGTCTTGAAGTCGTTTTGTCGTTATTTCCTCATCCAGCTATCGCCTTTGCTTTTTATCGATTGATTGCATCCTGGTTTAATTTGTGTTGTATAACATGTCGATTTTTTAAGCATTCATATTGTTTTCATACACATGCATGAATTCATATCACTAAGCGTTATGTACTTCAACACGTAATAAATATACGTGTTTAAAGTGTTGACAGGTAATTTGTTGTCACATACATGCAATGGTTTTGATAGTGCAAGATGAACATTGATATAACGTCTACCATATGATCCCGATTAATGCAGGGCATCAGCTGATGTTGATGACCTTTAAAACATACACAGACAATGATATAAATCATCTTTCAAATGTAAGTTCAAAACATGCTTCGCTTTTTTCTCATACATTATCATGTTGGAGAACCTTTTTCGATTGATGATAGTTGACTTTTGAAACTATCTTATATGATTATGCCTTTCCCACCATTATACTGTCCAGAGTAATAAGATTGAGAGCGGTTTAAGTTTGAGAATGAATCTTGCTGCCACAAAAAAACACCACACAACTGATTTGTTCTTTATGAATAAAGTGATCGAAATATTATGGAAAAGGCATATATCTGACTGTTTCGTAAATAATTTAATCTACGATCGTAAAGAAATAGCTCGGACAAGAATACAATAAATATAGCATTATTCCAAATACTTCAAAATGCCTATTACTCGGATGTAAATCTCCAGTTCACCGAAGCAAAATCCTATAAAGTATAATTGAGTAAAAAGCAACAAAAAGCGTTAAAGGCGAGCGAAAGTTTGTATGAACTTTAACTGCGTTTGATTACGTTTCCCATAAAGTTGTGTTGTATTAAAATACAATATGAGAATTAGTTTGGAAAAAATTGTTCGAAGGTAGAACGGACAAAGCGGGGATTATATGGTACCCCATTTTGTTATAACAACATTATGTTTATTTTGTATTCATATTGTTTTGCCATAAGTCGAGAGAAAGAGGGAAAATATACAACAGTTCGTCAAACGGCAAGTTCAAAACAAATGGTTACATAAATATACAATTTGCTCTAAACAGGCGATTTTATTATAGTTCATCACAAAATCAATCAATATGATCATGATTGCAAACCACTCCAGACGTTTTCTTTCTTTGAACTTATTGTATGACTTACATAAATACTATTAATTGATAAATACAATCAGGCGATTTATTATATATTGTTGTTATATTTCCCCATGAGGGTACGATTGTTTGAGAATATTGATCGTTTTATTAAATATTATATTAAAAATAAAAGAGCGACACAAACGAAACATCTTGCAGTAATATATTCCATCATTGAAAGTATCATCTTAATAAATAGTTTTTTTTCCTGTTATCAAACAGTTTTAATCGCATTTCCTATGTATTGCTTTTATGAATTATGTTATTTTATGCATATCATTTAATTTGATTTCGTTTACAAACTTCTTCGTACATGATACACTTGGACTTATATTAAATGTGTTAAGTGATACAACGATTTTAAACATAAACAATTTAGCAAAAGTCTAGGACGCCAATTAATTTCGCGCATTATTATTTCGAATAATGATCAATATTACCGTCGTTTTTGTCTCGGAAGAAAAACTATTATTTTGAAAACCACACATTTAAATAGATATATTTTTAACGAAGAAGCCTTAAACTTGGAATGATTTAGAAACTCTTTGCAGTTGAGTGTGTATAAAACCAGTATATGTTAGCAGAACAGAACAGACAGAACAAATATTTTATTTCACTTAAGCATATAACAGCTCATCGTGATGATTCAGAATAATACATACATGCGTGAAAATTGTTCGAAATCAATATATAAATAATCAAAGCACACATAACTAATAACAGATTTGTATTATACAATACAAGTTTACCAAAATGTTAACTAATTATCCGATAGGTGAAAACAAGTATGTGTGAGAGTGTTTTGTGTTAATATAAACACTGCTCTTATTGTGACATATAAACAACATGTGAACCGAAAACAGTGGTAACAGGCAACACAATATATGCATTCAGTTCATTATAAAATATACTCAAATGAGAAAATAGACGTTGAGTCAGGTAAAAATAAAATTATCTCTTTTTTTAAAGCATATTAAACAGTAAATAGCTAACTTCCTAAGCGTTCCTTTATTATTACTATTCAGGAGTGTCAACAATTTGTGCATACTTGGTCTAACTGAGAAGTATGATGATATATATTTGGTTCTTTCCTCTAAATAAAACGGACATTTAAGTATAAAATGATATTCATCTTCTAAATCGTTTAGATTGCATAAAGCGCACTTTCTCTCGTTTCTGCTAATGCTATAATGTCTTCCTGTTTCAATTAACAAATTATGCGATGATAGGCGTATTTTAGCAATGATATTTCTATGTTTTTTATTGTCAATCACATCTAAATACAAAGACCTTTCAAATACAGGTTTAAGTTCTTTATACAGTATTAATGAAGTTGATGAATCAACATTAACTCTCCACTCAGATACATACTGGTCTCTGAGTCTAGTCTTTAACAAAGGAATAAAGCTTTCAATAATAACTGACCCAGGAAACAACCATACATCTGTAAATCCTGTTTGGTTCAATATCTTGCGAACTTTGGAGGACCAATTAACAGTGTTATTTTGTGTTTCAATTTCTAATCTTTGCATATTGATGACAGTAGTAATAATACAATTTCCTTGTTTCTTTTGATGCAGTTTTAAAAATATTTTATAATTCTTAGGTATCTACCAATGTATAAAGGGAATCGGCCAACTTCAGCATACAGTGACATCGAATTTGTTGACAGTTTTACATTTAACAGTCTTTTACAGAACTTTCTGTGAATACGTTCAATATTAGTTGCCGTAATAAATCCCCATACTTCGCAATTATAATTAAGGATTGACAAGACATATGCATCAAACAACTTGAACATAACATTAATTGGCACGTCCATAACTTTTGTAATGCAAAACAGGGAATTCATCGCCCTTGTAGCTTTGCCATATAATGTATTCGTGGCAGGTATAAATGAGCCCCCACTTGACATAACAATACCAAGGTAGTTAAAATTGCTAACTATTTCAATTTCCTTTTCTTTGTAGGTCCATTTGCATTTTTTGCTAAGCGCGCCCCCTTTTCGGAAAACCATTATTTTTGTTTTGTCAATATTAACAGTAAGATTCCATTTATCGCAATATGATTCTAAATTATTCAATGATTCCTGGAGTCCTTCTATAGTTTCTGAAAAAATGACAGCGTCATCCGCAAATAGAAGGAGGTAAATAGACAATTGATCTAAAGTTATGCCGGCGTTTAGTCCGTTTTGTAAATTAAATTCTATATCATTAATAAATAATGAAAACATGATCGGCGATGTTATTTCTCCTTGTAATAAGCCGACTTTGCTACAGAAAAGGTCCGAAAGTGAGCCCATGTGTTTACCTTGAAGTTTGACCTCGCTATACATAGAGCGGATTAGTGATATAAGCTTGCCGTCGATTCCCGATAAAATCATTTTATGCCATAGCTGTCCGCGATTTATAAGGTCATATGCCTTCCGGTAATCGACGTAACAGCAGAAAAGTTTCTTTTTACTATGCAGTTGCTTTTCTATTAAATGATTAAGAATGAAAATCGCATCAGCAGTACTGCAGTTGGGTTTGAACCCGAACTGAGCATCTGTAAGAATGTCATATGTTTCTGCCCACGATTTTAAGCGTTCGTTTATCACACCTGTAAACAGTTTCGCAAAACAGCTTATCAACGTGATGCCTCTAAAATTGTTTGGATCGGAACTATCGCCCCGTTTATATACTGGAATAATAACTCCCGTTGACCAGCTCTTTGGAAATTGTTTCGTATCTAAGATATAGTTAAAAAGTATTTCTAATGGTTTGACTGTAATTTGCACTGTTTCTTTAAAGTATTCATAAATTATATTATCGTTTGAGCCTGTCTTATTATTATTTAAACGCCTTGTAGCTTTTATTATTTCTTCTGCGGAAATGGGTTTGTCTAGATCCGGGTAGGAGCTGACTGGATTTTCTATGTTATCAAACTGCCGTAAATAACTGTCACTTTCGTCGTTGTTTGCATTGACGTCAGCCTCAGCAGCTAGAGTATTGAAATATTCGTAAAATTCTTGCAGCGATATATTATCTGCTTTCGGTGATACCGTTTTTTGTTTAAATAGTTTCCAGAATTCTCGAGGCTTTTTGCGACTCATATTATTTAATTTCATACCCTGTTCTCTGTTAAACTTAGATTTCATTTTCCGACATAAATATTTATATTCTTTTCTTGCTGCTAGCATTGTTGTTCGTGTGTGTACATTCTTAATTAAATTATACTGGTAAACTGTTTGAATATGTTCAGTCCGTTTTGCTTTGCATTCTTCGTTAAACCAGCGTTGTTTATTTGTGTCAGCAGAGGCGAATCTATTATGATCGTTAATACCATAATTGCTTACTACATGTTTAAAATATTTTTCCCCTCGTTTATTTAGAAAATCAGTAAAATCCGAGACTAATAAATCCGGATCGCATCGCGAGTGAACACCTGATTGTAAATTGTGTTCTAGTTCTTGAGCACCGTTTAATATGTCGTGCACGAAATTATCCCTGTACTCTGGTTTCCATTTAACGTATACGCGCTGATTATTTTTACCGTTAGTAACCGGGTTGTTCGTGCTTAGAGCAAATGTCACTGGGGCATGATTTGAGAATTCCGTGAAATCGTGCACATTAAAATCGGTCAAATCGTGGAAGTTTTTGACTGATGTTAACAAATAATCTCCTGTACTTTCCCCATTATGGGTAAAACAAGTTAATTTGCCAACTTCTTTATCGCGAAATAGCCTACCGTTTACAATTCTTATATCAGTAGATTTACATACGTCTAACAAATAATCCCCAAACCTATTTGTACCAGAGTCACGGGCTGCCCTCTGTATATGTTAGCGAACTATTTCACTCCATATGAACGACTAAATGGTGCATCATACAAACGATGGTAGGATAAATGTAAAGAACATCTTTTATTAGATGCAAAACAATCACCCGTGAACTGAAATACATATTGCTAAGCTATTAAACATTATTTTTAAACGAAATAATGCATGCAATACTTCAACAATATTCGATGCTCTATGAATGTTTTATATATACAACTTTACCAGACATAAATGACGTCTTATCGGTACATAAATTATTATAATCATCTAATAAAATAGATATGTGTATTTATTGTGATCCGGCAATTCAATATGTTCTTATAGAAAATTCAACATTAAGGAGTCACTTGATTAAAAATAAAATGATCATCCGTCATTATCACTATGTGAATGTTTCTTAAAAAGACGCAGTGTTACCCGTTTTGCAATATAATTTTTTTTGAAATAAATGTGGAGTATAAAACAAGTATATCAAGAATGTAACCCAAATCAGGGCAAAAATCCGGAGTAACAACACACCAATTATAAGTAAATCTTTCCTTTTCTTAAATACAAAAACTTCAAAGTGGTCAGTGCTTTTTTCCAATTATTTTGCTTTTCGTAATTTTAGACGGGATTATATGTTTTTATAGAATGATGTGAACTTGTCTTGTAATTACAGAAATAAGACATATATTTCAGCAAATAGTAATATCTCGTTACACGCTGTTATGGTATGTATATTTAGGGAGTTAACAAGTGAATACCATAATTACATAAAAATTGTCTTTGACGCAAAACCAAATAACATATTTTACCTAAATAACAGAAATACATAACCTGGAAAAGTCTATTTCCTTATTAATTCACAATGTAATTGTTGTTGTTTTTCCGCGTGTAAACGTTTAACTTTAAATAATTGTTCTGCTAAGCAATTTACCGATGTTATGATCTGGATATGTTTTATAAGTCTAAGACAAAGTCTTGGCACAAAACATAACATTTAGCTCTAGTTGTGTATTTATACTAAGCAAGTTCGAGAGTTCCAATTGAACATATATTTGCACTAAGTATATACATGTATTTACCTTTAAACAGCCTTAACGTGTAATCACATGTGAACCATTACCATTTCCTTTCTATTTCTGAGTTTGAATTATATTCATTTTTTGTACAAACTAGTTTGTGCTAAATGTATAAAGGAAACGAATTACAAAAAACACGTTTCGCTTGTTCCCATGTCGACAATGAAGCTTCTATGACTCAATAATAATATATAAACCGACATATAACCGCTGTAACTAGTCTGAACCTTCATGTAGGTCTTAGTTTGTAATTTGATATCATGTTTAAACATACATTCAACGTATTTTTAAAGCGAGCATTTAACATGGGGTTCATACGATTATTCCTGTTAAAGAAAGAAAGGCGAAACAGTTAGCGACAAACAAAAGTCCGTCCAGCGTAACTCTTTCGCCAAGGGAATTCCTATTATAGAGGATCAACGAAGATTTTCTATATTAACAAAGGAATGTAAATTATTAGTAAATTATATATCAATGAGTTATTGATCAATTTAATCGAAATGAGGCTCCGATACTGTTTCCAGACGGTCCGAATTCCATGGTATTCAATCAGGAAAATGCCTCAAGATTCACATATATTTTCTTAAGAAGGAGGAAGGGAACTCTCAAATTAAAACATTTAAGTATGTTAACTTAATTTTCAATTTACACATTAAGATAACCAATTTATCCGAAATAATATTCGAGAATACCCAAAGCATCATATCTGTTACGTGCATCCACGACCATATGTCGCCACATATTTTTCTATTGAACAAAAAAATCTAGTAACTGTTCATTTTCTGATGCAGACTTGTTGATGAATTTGTCAAGGAAATGACACAAAAAAAAATAATATGTATATTTTAATATTGTTCATATCATCTGCGGAGCGCATTAAGATGATCGTAATTATTTAAGGGATACCCAAGTGCGCATAGATCGTACGTGGCTTTTCTTTACCAGTAGATTGATGAACGTGCACATAATACACGTGATATATGTGTGCCTTTGATATGTCTCAGTTTTCATGCTGAGAGAGACACTGCTTGCGTGACAACCAACACCAGCACAAAATAATGTTCGCAACAGTCCCAATCGGACCATGTGCTTTGAATACAGTTGAGATATAGAGCAACTATCAAAACATGAATAACAACTTACAACTTTTTTTCTGATATTGCTGGAAAGTCGATTACATAATCAATTACAAAAAAATACCGAAACATGCTTAAAGAGGTAAACAATGCTTTATTTCGGCTTGAAAGCAACCATCTTGATTTCATTTACCGTATTACGTAATAACCCGTCTTTAAGTGTCAATATAAAAAAGACTCATTTAAAAATGTCGTAATATCTTGTTTAAGTTATCGGTTTAAAATTTAACATGTTTGTATTAAAAAATAAGGGTATATCTTATTTTATGGCTATGTAATAAGCCATCAAAAATCTGCTATGTGGTGGGTGCATAACTGTTTCACATTGAAACGCTGTTGATCTTTTCAGTCGAGTGCGTGTCATTAAATGACAATTAAAGGGAGATCTGGACGAATGTTTTGTCGCAGCATTTCGTGTTTTCTCTTGATTTTAATGACCTGAATGCATGCCTGCTGAATGCTCTGGCACGTGCATTTGAAAACATCCGGTTAATGCACGTTACTGTTAATGAGATGGCATTTATCCTGTTCAAGTTATTTTAAAGTTACCATCCATCCCCGGAAAATTATGTTCTTTGCCTGCATTTTCATTTACTTCCGAGACTGATCGCATTGCACAACAATCATTCGGGACGAAATACAATGCTGATTTCACACAAGTATTTATATAACGTAAGGACATTATTTTATCATACAATATTCAACAGCGTGATTTTAACAGTAGATGGTAAAGATGAAATTGATCATATAATATGTGCAATTTATTACGTGTACCCCGCTTTGACATATATTCATTTGTTTTTAGCGATGTTTTATGTTCATGATCTTAGCAATACCACTTGTTTCTGTCTGACTATATTTATTTTTAATATCTGATTATATATATACATATACATATTCCATGACCAAAATGATAAAGGAATTGCAAACTGTCAAGTCAAACATTACTTGTTGATTCTTATATATTTGATTGTTTGTAAACATTGTTAACCATTGTTGTTGTGGTAAAATAATAATAGTTGATAGGAAAAACAAGTAGTAGATGTTTTCTTTCATATTGATGCTTGCTCCGGTAAATGCATATTTGACATCACCATTCGGATAAACACAGACGTTGTATTAATCCATCCCAGATTAGTCGAAATTTATTTCTATACTGACATTAAGGCCTCAAGGCTATTGCATGAATTAGATTTTTAATAGAAAACTATATCCTAGAATTGGAAAAAGATGGAATATCTACAATAATACCAGTTATAAAACAATCGACAGTCATTTCCGTACTGTAATGTTGGAATCTATCGGATCGTATTCAACATTACGTGTTGGCTGTCTATTATATGATAAGATGTTTACAATTTGTACTACACTAAGAAAAATATGAGGGCATTTAATATGCAAACGTTGTCTACGCTCCGAATGAAAACATTTGACGTGTCAATTCACCTATCGATTTTTTAATTGTTTACGCAGCAAATACAAAATTGTTGAATTGTCTACGCCCGAATATAAAAGATTGTATGTTTCTACAATAACCGTCTTTGCGAACATTTAATACTACAAAATGAAACTTCATTTGCAAAAGCAAAATTCGAAACGTCTTGAGAATATCGCTAAAAAGACACATTATTATATTTTGAAATGGGAAAGCGCCTACAGAATGTTAATTTAATGAGTCATTATATAATAGTAAGAATAGTGAATAATGCAAATTTTAGACATTTCTGTCTGTAGAGGGGTTATCACGTGACAATATACTATGTCGGTAGACAATATACTATGTTAAAAGTTATAAAACGGATTTGAAAAAACATAACTTTTTTTATGTAATGATGAAGGTATTACTGGTATAAATCGAATAAAACAAATGGGGCTTCCTATAATGGTACTTATAAATCCACATGAAGTGGGGTTACAGGTAAACACTCGAGATCAATCTCGGAAAAAACATAATAATTGAAGCAAAACAACATTGTTATTTGCACTCTTACTGTTCATATTAAATTTCCTATAAAGTTTCAGGAAAATGCTGCTACAAAAATAGTTCTTAAATTTTTAATATTTAGGAAGCTCATTAATCAGAGACAGGGACATGAATTAGAACCTTCTTGTACACACTCTCTGTTAACAAGTCCATAAATTTGAATTGCAATCCATGTCAAAGTAGCTGAGAAATAGCAGGAAGAAGGAAGTTATCGCTTGTGCATTAAAAATTCATATGCAAATTGCAGGTATTATAAAACATCCGAATCTCGAATTCCGAATTTCGTTCACTAACTGCCAAGTGTAACTAACCAAAAACTGCGGCTAAACAACGTCTTTTAACGAAGGGAAGATTGGTAATACAAACTGACTAACCATGTGCTCCCAAAAGCAACATTAGAACCCATTGGGATTGATCAATATGTGGTATCGCAAGAAGTCAAACTGAAGCAGATTTTGCATCCAATGATTCTTTCATTTTGATTCACTAATGGAAATGCCGACTGCAAGTACGTGAATGACTTTAAGCGGGTTATCTGGAAGAACGGTGTTTGTCAAATGTTACGTGTTCTAATTGTATTTAAATTACTTCTTTGTGCATGTTGATGGCTTTTGCTCGTGGATTCGGAAAAAAATGTGTTCATCTTCAATCACTGATTATTAATACGATGGCAAGTCACATTATTTATAATCGTCTTGTTTGAGTTAAAAGTCAATCATACGGAAAACTTTATCAATTTACCTGCTTTGATTACCTAGTAATACACGTGCCTATAGATGGTTGCTTGGTTAAACATGTATTGCGCATTCATAGCGTTGTGAACATTTATCATTTTTGTTTCATGCAACATGCAAAGCTACATTTGGTTGCATGTATTCGAAGATATTTTTAGTAAACGGTTTTAATGTGTATTAGTTCGGGTAACATAAATCTGACAACACTGAGTTTGTTTAGTCTTGGTAGTCATTTTCTGGAGTAGATAGATGCACGGAGAGCCAAATTAAGTCATAATGCCATTAAAGGTACACTGCTGCTACTGGATATACAATAAGTGTTACATTATACAATAATTGTTACACAAACTACGCATTTAGCATTTGGTTCCATCAAAATATATGAATTACTGCTGCATTTCATGATTCGCTCTTCATTTGGTGTACTTTCTGTATAAACATACATACATACTATTGTGTTCAATGCACAATTCATATTGACTTGTTTTAAATTACATACACATATTTTGTGTTGTTGTTCATTAAGCTTAGTAAATATTATATGAATTGAACATAATAACTTATTTTAAGAGTGTACATGCACATGTAACTATTCGCAATTAACAGTGCACTAACACGTTTGCTTATGTATTTATTTAAGGCATATGTTGTTAATAAAATTAATTACCCAAATAGGAAAAAAAAACATTTGCCCGCACATATAATAATTTGCAACGATTCCGTCATTTATGGGAACAATACAACTTATTAGAAGTAAACGAAACGATATGTTTATTTTCAGAAGACAAACAACGTTGAATTGCATTCGCCGGGAAATTTGTAATGAAATTACCAAAAACAAATCGTCGTTTTTATTAAGATACGAGCTTTAATTTGCAAGCTGAACTCATCCGATGCTTAATTCTCATATTCTCACGGTTTTCTATTGTTCAAAATGCTATATAGCGACATTTATATGTCCTATCAAAAATGCCCAGATGTTTCAACAATGCATTTAGGACGCAGGATTAAAACGTTATCTACATAATTCAAAACTGTATAAACATCCGTTTTTAAAACCTTGCATGCGCACTGACGTATTACTATAGTATTTCAAGCCAATCTTTTAATTTTCATTTTGTATGGATATTTAAAACAATATGATAACAGTTACATGACTACACATCTTTCATACATTAAGTATACCAAGGGGACAATTGGGTTCATTAGGCAAGCAAAGCAAGACTTGCAACGTTTTCGACCTTCGTAGAAAAGTAATCTGACGAAGCTTGTTAGTTATGTCAATGTATCACTAGTATTGATCCCTTTCGTAAATCGGCACGAAATGACGCCGTCAATAATATTTTCATTAAAAAAATATTACTTCAAGTTGTAATCCAATATCACCGGGCACATGTTGTCATTGATGATTGAACCGATTTCAATTGAACCAACGTGTAGAAATGTGTGACATGAAGAAAACGTTGACGTGTTGCCTTTTGACACAGTCTAAAAATAAATGAACGCTTTCTAACCCAATAGAAAAATAATAAGGCAAATACATTCACCGGTCTTGTCATTTTAAGCAGGTCGAATGTAGACAGGCGTTTGATTAGCTGAAGTTTCACGGTATGTATATTAAAATAATTGCAAGCAAAAAAGAACATAATCAGAATAAATGTCAGTAGCGCTGTTGAAGTATTACAATTAACCGTACTTAACAACACAAAATCAATACCAGGAACGCGCACATAACGAAATATAAGAATAATGTTAAAATAAGTCCGTGTTCCAACTTTTATGACATTATTAAATCGCTTTTAAGGAACACCGATGCACTTGGATATACAATAAGTGTTACATTATACAATAAGTGTTACACAAACTACGCATTTAGCATTTGGTTGCATCAACATATATGAATTTCTTGATGCATTTTATGATTCGCTCTTCATTTGTTGTTCTATCTGTATAAACATACATTCATACTATTGTGTTCAATGCACAATTCATATTGACTTATTTAAATTACCTAACCATATTTTTTGTTGTTCATTAATCTTAATAAATATTATATGAATAAATTATTTGAGGAGTGTACATGCACATGTAACTATTCGCAATTAATAGTGCACAAACACGTTTGCTATGTATTTATTTAAGGCCTATGTTGTTAATAAAATAAATTACTCAAATAGGAAAGAAAATACCATTTGCCCACACATAATTTGCAACGATTTCATCATTTATGGCAAAAACATTTATTAGAAGTAAACGAAACAATATCTGTATTTTCAGCAGACAGAAGTTGAATCGCATACACAGGGAAATTTTTTATAGCATTACCAAACACTAATCGTCGTTTTAATAATGGTACGAGCTTTGATTTGCAAGCAAAACTCGCCCGATGATTTATTCGCATATTCTCACGGTTTTTGATATACATTGTCCAAATGCTATATAGCAACATTTTTATGTCCTAACAAAACTGCCCAGATGTTCCAAAAAAGCATTTAGGACGCACGATTACAATGATATTAACATTTATTCAACACTGTTTTAACATCCGTTTTGAAACATTTCATGCGAACTGACGTATTCCTTCAGTATTTTAAGCCAATCTTTTAATTTTCATTATTTATGGATATTTAAAAGAATATGATAACAATTACATGACTATACACAATTCATACATTATATATACCACGGGGACAATTGGATTCATTAGGCAAGCAAGAATTGCAACGTTATCGTCCTTCGCAGAAAAGAAAGAATCTAATGAAGCTTGTTAGTTATGTAAATTCCTTACTATTATTGCTCCGTATCGTAAATCGGCACGACATGACGCCGTCAATATTATTTTCATTTAAAGAAATACTACATCAAGTTGTCATCCAATATCACTGGGCAAACGTTGCCAGTGAGGATTGAACCGATGCTAATTGAACCAACGTGTAGAAATGTGTGACATGAAGAAAACGTTGACGTGTTGCCTATTAACAAAGTCTTAAAATAAATGAACGCGTCTTAATCCATAAAACACAATAAGGCTAATAAACCCAATGCTTCACCAGTTTTGTCATTTTAAGAAGGTCAAATGTAGACAAGCGATTGCTTAGCTGAAGTTTCACTATATGTATATTAAAATAATTGCAAGCAACAAGGACCTAATCAGGAAAAAAGTCAATAGTGCTGTTGGTGTATTACAATTTACAGTGCTTACCAAAACATTATCAATCCAAAGAAGTGCCACATAATGAAATATTAGAATGCTTTAAGAAATAAGTAAGTGTTCCATGACATTATTAAATCAAGTTAAATATAGAATCGTAATTACTTGTTTCTGCATTTCATTGGCTCAAGAGACTTTGATCCATAGCCACTGGAAAACTTATTGTCATAGAGAAGGTCACCATCTTGAAAATAATGTTGCACATGGGTAATTGATGCTGCTTTTAATCAAATATCATGATTCAGACGAAAGATGGGGTTTTGTGACATGTAAGTAGCAAACAAAGTTTGTTTTGAGCAATGAAATGCATGCGTATATTAACCATGCACTAGCTAACTTTTCATTTCAAAAATAACTTATGGAAAGCTGGAGTTTCGAGTGCAAATTGTATGAGTCGTAAGGACACAAAAATTCTGTTGACCTCGTAATAAACAGCGTCTAGAGTAGTATTTGATATTTTTGTTTGAATTGTTTAATATTTGTCAGTGTTATTTTTTTATATCAAACCACAGAGACTTGTATATGATATATAGACTATGCAAAATCATACCTGATACCTCATGATGCGAAACGACAAAAATAAAATTATTCCTAAAAACTATGCAGGCGCTCACTGTACATTATTGTTTTCATTTTTCGTGTCTCAAAATGATCTCAAGCCGTTTGAAAAAGAAAAATTCATAAACGCCGCATATTTCCTAGATTCCAAACAACTTTTTTTAAGACCAAAAATACACATTACAGGAATGAGTAAGTAACACATTCACTCCTTAATTTAAGTGTTATTTGTAATGATTATTATTGTTTCATGATTATTGTAATTATGCTTAGATTGTGGGTTTGTTTCACTAACGGTCTATTGTGTATTCACGTTGCATGCATATTATAGTTTTTATTTAACTAAATGTTTTATTGCATAATGCTTTGAGCAAATGTTCATATGATTTTAAAATGACTGATCTGGGCCAAATGTTCTTGTCAATGCAGACCATTTGCTCTCTGTATTTAAATGTCGTTACTCTGTGTAGGTGAATGACTTTTGTTTTCTCTATTGATCTAATTTACAATTTGTCTTGCAAACGGATGCATTTGTAACGTGTATTCGTGAACATTGTGTTTTTATCCATAACTGATATATGACGTTACCCTCTTTTATTTGCACGTGGTTTACATTTCGCTACGTGCGTATTGTTGCTGCGAAGAAGTATCAAGTCTGAGGCGTTCTGAAAATCCAACGAATAATAGTCAACATTTTGCAATGATTAAGTTTTGATTATCTTTTTAATAAGTATTCAGCAATCACATTGCATTTAAAGTGTAAACTTGCATAAACAATATGGTGTGTGTATAGAGGAGTTAGTTGTATATTAAATATGTGTGCTTATAAGTTTTATCTGAAGCAAGTTAATTATGAAATGGCGATAATAGTATTGTTTTTTAGTGCTAATAAACTGTACACTTAATATGAACTTCTATCAACTGAACACAGGTTTTTTGGTGTCGACATTGGTGGATTTATTAAACTCTTAGAACACTATTTAGTTTGCAAAGACGATGGACAATTATACTATTTATATTTTAAATGAATTAAATTCTTGATTTTTAAAGCTTACTTATGTAAATTACAATACCAATTTAACTCATATTTACTTTACTTGAACATAATCTACATGTCAACACGTTTTGATATTTGGCCTCTCAATTGGATGATAAAATATTTTATATTGAAAGATAAATTAACCCTTTTCCCCATAAGAAGCAAAGTGAAAATGTTTTTTGCAAAAGAATGAACAGCAGTCTGTTCAGTTTAATGTTGTTTGCCGCTTATCAGTATTTTAAGAATGGAAATGACCCCTTTTAAACTTGAATTTAGCATGACATGTATTTAATTAAATGTAAAATTCCATGGCACTACATTTGCGTCAAAATACGTATCTTAGTGGTATACGGTTTAATGGTTAGTATTGCTCACTTGACTTTATAACTTTAACAACATCGCAAACAAAACACACAGCATGTTTCGCTAGTAGGCGGGTCTGAGAATAAAATCACTTGTGTTGGTTGGGATAACTAGCATTGCACAAGAAGCGCAGCCTCGAGTGCGTTGCTATTTGATATAACAACCGAGAATGATACGAACATTCACAGAACTCTATACGCATATTATAATCTATAAGTTATTATAACAACCGAGAATGATACGAACATACCCAGAACTCTGTACGCATATTATAATATATTAGTTATTATAGCAAACGATAATGATACGCACATTCACAGATCTCTATACGCATATTATAATCTATTAGTTATTATAACAACAGAGAATTATACGCACATTCCCAGAACTCTGTACGCATTTTATAATCTATTAGTTATTATAACAACCGAGAATGATACGCACATTCCCAGAACTCTATACGCATTTTGTTATCTATTAGTTATTTACACTGCACCTTTTAAACATTTTGCTAGTTAAATACTAAAACAAACCCGGAAAATTAAAATGTATGTTTTTTAAACCGCTATACTATGTACTTTCCATGTATAAGTTATCATAGCTTTAAAAATAAAGTAAACATATTGGGAATATACCGATAGGTGACTGCAATAGTTAAAGCAATATCAGCGGTTTAATATCAAATTAGTCAATCTACTACTAGGAAACGGAACACGTTAGAAGATGATACAGCTTTATGTATTTGATTGAATAATACATCATTTATTATATACCTGCTTTATGTTCCCAAAAATACAAGTTGTATCAATCGGTAAAATACAACTGCACAGAAATAATTTCCGTATTATGCTACTCGCTAGTTTTCCATTCCGTATTACCATACTAGCCGGACTACTTCGTATGACGTCACCTTGAATGCAGAAAATGATTAGAGCATTCTTGGTTCATTATGAACGCTTAAACCCAATTGTTTTAAATTAAGTGATTCAAAGTTGTATATAATAAAAGGAATATTACGCCAGTCAATTGTTACAAGTGTGTGTATCAGTATCGTGGCTTGCGCTATTTCGTATCACACTCGAGGCTCCGCCTCTTGTGAGATACGTCATCACACAAGCCACTCGACTGATATAAACACATGGAACAATTGACTAGCGTAAAATTCCGTATGTATTCGTGGAAGATAATTAAAATGTATATAATAAAATTTATATTACGATTTAATAGCGGAAGATCAATTCAGAGCTGTTTGTATATGTTCATTAGATTGGTCTGCATTTCAAAACCTGCAAAACATTCCTGAAATAGTTTTTGCTCAATGTTTAATGTTTTAACCAGGCTTTTTACCTTCACTGTTTAATGCAATTAAGTATACCTTATATTTGCGATGTTAACTACCAATGTATATTTGTCTTCCCTAGCATGCATTCCAGTCGATCCGTCATTTGGAGACATCACTGGTAAAAAAAAAGTAGTAGTTTGTTTCAATTTCATGACTTTAAATAGAATGTCACTTTAATTTATTTATGTTGGATGGTCAAATAATTATTGAAAGTAAGGATGAAAATATTAACCAAGTAAGATGTCACGTATTATTTAAGAACCGGCTTTTATGTCCTCTCCTATTGCCTTGCATACAGAATATCATAACCAGCACAAATCCTTTTTATTTAAACCTCATTTTGCTATTTTATGCCAATAAATAACAAGTTTATCCCCACCTATTTATCATACTGTCATCTACGAGATTGCTTGTTTACATCACAATATGGATTGCCGTATGCCAATGATCTCTTAAGAGGAATAAATATCAAACAAAACACAGGGCTTGTGTTTACACTGTCATTAAACTCAGTGCAAGAGTGTAACGAAATACTTTTTAAATAATAACTTAATCGTTTTAATTAATATTGACAGCCTGATTTGATGCCAGATATTTACTTGAGCGTATTGTTTTCAGTATCTTATTGTGAACAAGAAAAAATAATGTTTGACCAATAAAGCAAATAGAAGTTAAAATATGAAAATACATTTCCCATTTAAACATAAACCTTAATATGTATCGATAACGCACATCCACAAAGCGTTTACACATGAAACATATGGGAAAATATGTCGGCAAACTTCAAAAACTATTTTATCCTCAAACTCACAGACATATCACGCCATAATTGAGAAAACTGACAAAATATACGTTCTAAAGTTTTTCAACGTTGAATTGCGTCATTGTTAATAAAAGGGACTTTTTCGTTCAAATGGGAGTACCTTTAATTTCAGTTGTTCAGTTTCTTCATTAAAAAAAAGGCATGATTAATTGTATAAATTACCCCAAAAAAATGAAGAGGGAGAAAAAAAGTTGGTGCAACTGGGTTTTAAGACTAGGACCTCTAGAGTTAAAGGCCACACCAATAATCGATTTGTCATACCCATGTGTGTTAGAAGCTGCAGGTAAATTTAGACGATTCACGTTCTACAAGCAATTGTCACTAAAGCAGCAAAGTCATTCCATCGATTATCAATTCAAATTTCCTTCTTGCAGCAAACAAATGTTCATTAACAGAACGATTGTTTGAGTTGTTATGACGGCAGTTATTTGTTTACCATCTGTATACACCCATGTTTTGTTTTGAATCTGCGAGGACAAACTGTGAGCGGCACCCTATAAGTTGAATACTTACAAACTTACTAACGAAGAAGATCAATACATCCAGAATTTTAGACATTTGTTTTATATTTATTACTTTATAAAATTTGATCCCTCTTGTAATTCATCGATGTTGACGTTCTATTTCCAAGTAATTATTAAATATTGTAGTATATATTATTCGATTTATAAGAATCTGTACATGTCGCGCTGTGTAGTTGTATTTATTGTCAAAGTTTAGTTGTCTTTATGTAAGGCAAATGCGAACATCATTAATGTGTCTTCAACTATTATTTATTTTACATTCACAATATAAAAGGACGTGGCTTAATGATATAGTATTGAAAATATACAAATAGAATTTCCTATCTTCTGAATAGAGCGGAGACATTTAAACACCTGTACGAACATACTACGTGCGCACATGTTGGTCATAATCAGAACAATAGCGCACAATGAGAGTGGTGTTTCTATACGTTGATATAAGCGTAAACAGATCAACGTAACCTAATAGATTTTACTCAATTTAACAACTTTATCTTAAAATTTTTAGTGACTAAAGGGTTAATAAAGTCACTTTGTTTTCTATGAAAATATGTATATGACCGTAATCTAACAAACACTAAGACATATCGATGTGTGTTATGATCAACGTTAAAGATTGTCGTAGTGCTATAAAACATATTGTAGTTTCGATTCTCAATATAAATTTACACACACGAAAATCAACCATCCAATATATGAACACTCAAATCAATCATTTAATTATGGCGCACATAAAACAACTATATATTTGTTTGCTTTTATATAAATATGAATTGTCTTATTATTATCACTCCAAATGTATATTATCGAACTACTATAAGACGTAAGAATTTTAATTGCTTTCTAATGCACCAATCGCAGAACAAATAAAATGACCAATACAAGCATCTCTAAATATAAAATATATCAGACAGGATATGATATGGTTTAAATATTTTAACAAATCATGCTGGTCCCTTCTTCTCTCTGTATTTCATCGTCGACACTGCTAAACGTAATCATTTCGGGGTCTTGTGTTTGTATTAGTGTTAATTTCTGTTTTTGTTATCCAGCGGTAATTATTTTTTGTTGATCGATTTGTTGTACTCTTTAAGCAAACTAAACGTTGTTATAAAATGCGATAATTCTTATGACTTCTAGTAATTAATTTCACTACATATGAAATATACACGTTTGCCATGCTGATGATTTGTATTATTTTACTTATATTTCGAGCAGGTAAATATTGACCTGACGTCTAACATAAGCGTGATTCCAATAAATGCAGGACATCGGCTGTTTTAATGATATTATACAATCCACAGAAAATGATATAAATCATCTGTCAATTGTAACTTCAAACATTGCCTTGCCTTTTCTCGTACATTAACATGTTGGATAATTTTCCTAGATAGATGACAGTTTACGTTGGAAACTTTCTAATGCGATTACACGTCTCTTACCCACCGTTATCATGTCCGCCGTAATAAGAGTGGAAGGAGTTTGAGAATACAACTTGTTTTCAAAAACATCAGACAACGCATGTGTTTATATTAAATACACGGGTTGAAATATTTATAAATAGGTGCAAATATGATTACTGTTTAAGTGCTTTTTCAAGAACTTCAGAAACCATAATAGCAAAATAATTGGACAAGAATAAATTGAATTATATACTATAACTGATTCTTTTAAAATCACAAAACTCGAAAATATACCACCAAATCACTGAAATATTAGCGTTCAAATTCAAAGAACTACATTAAAAAAACGTTCGAGCCTAACGTCCGGCCAGTATGTACTTTCACTGCTTTTCATGACGTGTCCGACAACGTTGCATTAAATACAACGTGTTTTACTGAGCAATAGTCTGTCGAAAAAACGCGTGACTACGTCCGTTGGACAAACGGCAATTATATTCTACTTTGTTTTATATAACACAAACATTAATAATATAATTTTTCGTTGCTACCGATTTCCTGATGACAAGTTTAACCAAGCTTGTATATTACTTTTCACTGGTTATTGATAGAAATGGGAAATGGGTTTGACAATTTATTGCGCGATTTCTCGTAATTGAAGTGAAGTTTTATCATTAATGATGATGATATGGGTTCTTTCATTCGTGCACATTTTATTTATTTTTATAATGATAATTAAATGTCATGTTCCCGTTAACGTTAACAGTGTTTTCTTCAAAACATATCATGATGAAATGCGCATATATTAATAAAAAGACATATATAATTATTTATATATGGCGAGGGAGATAAATATAGATATATATATATATATATATATATATATATATATATATATATATATATATATATATATATATATATATATATATATATATATATATATTTATTTATTTATTTATTTATTTATTTATTTATGGCATAGTAATTTTACAGCAATGAACCGATTTAAGCAATGATTGCATGACATAACCAATGGATGTTGGTGTAACAAGCGTGCATATAGAATAGAATAGAATTTTAAAAGGAGCCTAAAACCCGATGGTATTTGTCAGAAACATGTAATTATTTTCTACCGATTGTGCATAAAACCCGATGGGAGTTCTCACAAACTTGTTAATATTTGCCATTGAATGTGCATAAAACAGGTTTTCTAATATTTGTTTTTAACGAATTGTTATGTTCGCAAACGCTATTGCCCCACAGAGACAACTATAGTCCTACATAATGCTTAAACGCTGAAAGGAAATGGCAAGGGAAATTCATGTAATGATATCGAAGGTCAACTATAACCTGTCATGCCATGCTATTAAACAGATTGTTCTATAACAAATTATACGGACGATGCGTTTGTGTTGATTTGACGCATATATGCTTGATTGACTTTTCAATGGATTTTACAATAGCTTATAGTTATCTTAGCAAAAATAGAACAACGTATTACATGCCGTCCCTTTACACAGTTCGAATCTCTTTGATTTGTGTGTATTTTAATATAAACCAAACATGAATGATGTCTAATCGGTGTATTGATAATTATACTCATGGAATAATAAAATCAATATTTGTCTGAAGTGGATTCAGGCATGTCAATATGGTCTACCCAACGACACAACATTAAGGAGTCACGTATTAAATAAGCATCGTTTAAACCGTTAGAAACGCTATTTTGCAGCCTCTCACCAAGGCGCACACTACCCTTATGCGTCAATCATTTATATTTAAACAATCTGATCCGCGCATATTTTAAACCAACTGGATCGGCATTGAATAATTTCCACATGTATATATGTCGAATGGCACATGAGACAATTTCTTTCTATCAAATAAGATGTTTAATGAAATAGCACTGAATGAATAAATATATATTATTTTATCATACGTAGCAGATAAATACCCACACATGAGGTTGACATCTATGAATGTGCGCAGAATCAAATATCTTCAAAACAGATTACGTCAGTATTAATATTAATATCACAAATATGGCGTATACAACACATTCCAAATAAGAAACGAAACTCTGTTAACAAAGGACATTAAACTTCTAGGAAATGACCAATAATAATACAACAGATATATCAAAACCATTATCAAGGGAGAAACGGAAAAGGATAACTGAGGGTTGAACATGTGTGTTTATATTATATTTATATGAATGTTAACAAGGCTTATAGTTGTACAAAACGTAGTTTTGTATTCCTTAAACCTATGGAAGTGAAATAAATGAAAACACAGCCGGTAGAGATTGCATTCAACATTTCGTTTAGAGTCATTCGCGGTTGAAAACGCCAGCTTGGTGCTAGACAGCAAATACCTTTCAATTATTGATTGCAATAACTGCCGAGTCTAAGCGATGTCATTTCATCTTAACTATACAGATGGTTTACAACCTTTTTCGAGCGTAACGATGTTTTGGTTTATGATGTTTGAAGTAATGTACTTCACGCACATCACACTTTGCGTTAAGCTAGACAAGTTGTGTACGAAAATGCAAACTTTAAGTGTGTGATTATAAGTTAGATATGGTTTGCCAAAAATGGAAACGCATAGCAACTTACCAATACTAACTAAAATAGGTAATGTTCAATTTGCGCATGTTCTTATTTTCATCTGATTTATATGCAGTTATTCACATAATAGCGTCATTTGTGGACAAAGATTGAAAAAAAGAACCAATATATACAGTCTAAGAGTTCAAATGCAACGTCTTTGTCCTTATATACATCTACGTTTCACTTGACGAGCATAATTTTAGCACACGGTAACATGTTTATTACCATTTAGATGTATGGTAATTTAGTACCTGTATAGTAAGTTGATTGTGTCCACACATTTTAATAAAAAATGACTTTTATAACAGAATTATATTTTATCGCTGCTGTGAACCAGCTTTTTTCGTTATAAAATGTCAATAAATAGTATCAATATGTGAATTTCTCACTAATAGCCCTAGCCATTAAAAAAAATAGAAGCACTGAAATAGTAAGCAGTACCTTTAATAACCACTGAATCAATTTCTCTGTATTCCTTCGTTTGTTTTTCTGCGTAAAAACGAATTTGATTAGTTTGTTTAACATGTTCAATCTTCTTGCATCATATAATTGCATTGTGCTGATTGAATCTTTGCTAACGCGTTAAAAAAAATTAACCCAGTGTCAATGTCGCCAATGACCTTATTATCGCAGCATATTAAACTACAACCTTGATATACATTTTTTCGGACATTTTTTGCAGGTCTTAATTCGATACCACAAAAACAGACAAACGATGTAGTATTTAAACAATGGGTTTATCAGAAGCATGTACCTGCGTTTAATATGCAACAACAAGGTTACAGATGTCTCTACGACAAGAATTGTTTTTGAACCATTTACTCAACATGGACAACAACACCATCTGTTTTTCATCAAACTTGAACGCTGACAGCATAATTGGATGGAAAATCCTTTATCACATGCAATAATTCCAAACATCAACATTAATTGATTGATATATTGTAACCATATAATTAACAAGAATATAAGCTTACACAAGTATTGACAACGCGTTTGCAAACAGATAAAGATGCATTTTAACGGATTTTGTAATTGTTTCGTAAATGTTGATTTTACGTGAATTTCGTTTTTGCACTTGATTTAAGCGACATTTTTTCTTGTATTTTAATGACTTTGACACGCTTTGTCGAGTAAATTATGAAAGCTAAAGTATTTTGTATAACTTAACACGTGGTTTGCGACTCATGTATTGCGCAATAAAGCTGTAGGTACGACTTGTATTTGTGCAAATCCCACTCTTTTGTTTATTAATGAAATCCTTATGGATGACAAACTAGCATTGATACTTTCACTCACTCAAATGTGTTTTGTACAATTGAGAAAATAACAATTTTGCATTTAAATATCGGGAAATTTAAACTTGCATTGTTTATATCCGATACGAACGACTATATGAATTATCCTCTATTTACAAACGGGAAAACAATATAATTATAATTGATTTTGTGGTTTATTTTTGTTTTATAAATTGTTTTCACCATATATTATTTCACCACGAATGTTTCTTAGGGAGACCTTAAACAGGTTCAATTGCTTTTCTCTGATCGATTCAACACAATGCCCCAAGTTATAATGATTGTTTTATGTTTAAGTTTCAATTGTATCATTTATACATGTTTGTATAAACGAGCGGGCACCTGCTTAAAATACAAGATAACTAAATGTAAATATGGATTTCTCTCCAATAGTGTATATACATGTATACATTGTAATATAAACACATGTATAGAACATGTGTGATATATATCCAATATTGGGTAATTTCATATTGTAGAAATGTATCTGAGAGATGTGTAATTAAGTCAAATTATTTCTGGCTTAGTATGGCTTATTTCGAAATACCCAATGTGAGGGTATTGAACACTGAACTTTTTAGCTCCAGTGATTTGATGACAATCATCGGGACGACGAACTATTGGTTACCCATATTACTAATACGTAGCGGAACATAATCTCGATTCTATGTAAATAACGACTTCATTTATTAACATCAAACAAATATTGCAAGTGACGTCTAACTAGGCGTTGTTAAAAACAACGAATCTATCATGCTAATAAATTCAAAATTGCGTCAACATGCACCATGTGTGTAGACTTCATTATAATGATTTCACAATATTGTTTAACTGTGCTGCATGATCATGGTTAGTTACAAGTTTGATAGAAAGCGCGCGCATTTTATTGAATATTTTGTTGAAATTTCTGGAACAACTTTCAAAACATGAGGCTCAAAAACACAAATGTTCATTTGTTTTCGAAAGTCGTTGTAAGTTGTAAAATATTACTTTAAAAGGTTGCGTCAATTATATTTTGATTGTCTACAAATCTATATATTTCGTGTGAAATGTCATTTATAAGTCTTTGTACCATTGAAATACAAATGCGTTAATATTTGTGTCAATGCTTTAATAAACCGCGCATTGGGGAAAAGCAATTACACCCTAGTTTTAAAAATCGCGATGAAGGCAAGGTGGTATGATTTTCATATACGTGGTATGATGTAAACAATATTAAGCATTATTTTGCAAATTGGTTAGCTTACACACTAACATGGCGAATAAAGGTATAAAACACATACAATACACATGTTTCTTCAAGCGACTATAACTAGCACAATCTGTCATTGACAATAACATCAAATTATACGTTAATATCTCAACTTTTACTGACGTTAAGAATGCTCAGAATATATGTCTATTCACTTAATTGTATTTCTTTCGCTTTTGTATTGTTTTCGTATAAATAATCATTTTATCGTAAACCTCGTATTAAATGGCAAATGTTTTTACTGCTCAAGTGAACATGTGCAAATAATTTGAAAGTTACAAGTACAACTATTGCTTATCATTACACATCGGCCTTTTAAGTCGACGAGTAACAGCGAGAAAATCCGTAGCGTAGAACATTATCAATCTATTCTTCATATTTACTTTGAGAATAATACAGACTTTTATCATACCATCGCATTGATATCTGCCTGATATAACATTGCCTGATATATTTTTTATATCATGGTCAACAGGAAGTTCCTATATCAGTCAATGTTTGGAGTTACGTGGGATTAGCAATAAAGTCAAATATTTCTATCAACATGCATCAGGTTCAACAAAAACAAACAATTAGATACCAAGAACGTACATATTTTATTCTAGTTTAAAGTCATAAATCACAAAAACGTTTATTTAAAAAAAAATCACAACAGCCCGCACTACAGAAGTTAAAGACGTCATCAATGGGACAATAAATCTTAAATATCGATATAGTCATTGCACTCGCAGGTGTTGCACATAAAGTCAAAACAAATGCTAACTGTATGCTAATCCTCAACTATTTACACAAAAGATTTAACACGCTTATGTCAATATTGATACCATCATCAAAATGCAATACACATCGGCAAGCCTCGCCGTTATATTATTCTAAGCCTCGCCTGATATATTATAAAACGATGGGACAGTAACCTGTTATTCTCTATTTACACAAATTAAATTAAATTAAGTCAGGCAGGACAGAAACCTATATCAATAGTTCGAGTGTATGATGGTCAAAAGCGCAATAAAATATAGATATCATACATAAACTGATAACACATAACATTGGTTCAAACACTATTATACATTATGGTCATTGGTTTGCGTTGCCACGGAATAAAACTTTTATTCTTGAATCAATTAAATTCCTAAAGCTCAAAATATCACTCGCAGATATAGTTGTAAACACATGTTTGTATTTTGAAATGTTCAGCTAATCATCGATAAAAAAATGAAATGATTGAATAAAGCAATTAGCCGCAAGCGCAATTGTTTGGCCCCCGCAACCCATATTGCGGAACGGAAAACGTAACTGGTTGTTTACGTATGAAGTATTAAGCAACTGTTGTTGTGATGTCAGCCTAGTCCAGTCAATCACAGATATATCCGATTATGAAATAAGTATGAAAGTAACTATAGACAACACATTCATGAATGTGATTTGTATGCACCATAACACCACGATTCGTGTCTACATCAATACGATGAGTTTGTTTTTATATCACTTGATATCTGTCTACTTATAAATGCATTCACAATAGATTTGAAATAGTGTGTTATTGTAAATACTAAATGAAGATTGCTGTTTCATTCAAATTGAAAAACAAACAATATTCTGATTCAATTCAAATAGGATAAAAAGACTATAATTCAATTTTATTACTAAACATTAGCAATTCAAACATTCTGAGATGGAAATGAATTTAAAAAAAAAAACGTACCATCATCGCTTATCGTTAAGTTAATAACTTTTGTGACGCACGATCAAAATAATGATCTGTTATAACGATAGTACATGCCTACAGAAGGATTATCCGATTCTGTGAATTGTCACATTTGTATATGCGCAATTTCCTTATTTTCAGTTTGTTTCTAATAACGTATAGTCAGTAAGATGGCTTAATAACGATATTATGCACGGGTTATTCGACTGTAAGACATTCCGTGTAAGTAGTTGACAATTTAGCTTTTAAAACTTGTTGTTTTCGCGTACAGGAAAATGGCGGAGGAGGACGTTGCACAAGAAAATTCAATATTGAAAATTCGTCAACAGCTATTAAAAGTTATTGCATGCGCGTCGACAAAAGCGAGATGCTTACTTAGACTTATAAGAAGAAGCTTTAAAATTGCTTAAAAAATATGAAAATACATTAAAATAAAGACAATGCGTTCGAGCTCTACGGCAGGGCCAATGTTGACCACTGAATATATATTAAATCAAATGAATACAAGACCTATAGAAAATCAAAGCCTCTGCCAGTTCGATTAAAGACAATATTTCCCTAATTACGTCAATGTCAAACGGGTAGCCTTCGTAGCGGGAGCCAGTTTAGACCCTAGGGGCATTGGTAGATCACACTTTAAAGATTTTCTTAATGATGCTACATAGCTAATATAAAAGTTATGACAAGACGAATTGTTTGTTTTATGTTATTTGTTTTTTTGTTGTGGTTTAGTTTAAACCTATTTATTTTAGCTCGATTGCATCGAAAGCCCTAGGCTTATATAAACGCTCTCGAGTCCGTTTCCTGGGCCTAGAACCAGTACTTGGTGTCTTTGGGGGAGATCTTAAGAAAGCTCCCACGACGGGGATCGAACCCGTGACCTCCCGGTCGCTAGGCGGACACCGTATCCACTACACCACAGCGACCTTTTAAACATAACTGTTGTGGTTTGTTTGTACATATTAATGATTTACAGGTTTCCATAAGGTTGGGCCAGTTTTGACTAGTTCTTGGTCTATTTTGTTTTGCTCTAAGACTGCGGCCAAATGGCTCATTCATTTGAAACAATATGTATCGCACATCATTAAGTTTTGGCTAAATCCATTTAAACTTCCGTATCTTTTATTTTTAAATCTTAGCGTTAAAAGCTTTTACATTTTAATAAACTTATTTTTTACTCGTATCTTAACGTACAGAATTAGCTCTCAAAATCCGAGTTAATTCTCTAATTTTAGACATACGTTTCTAACGCAAAATGTTTTCTTACAAAAGACAATAACAATTATAGCATAACATGGGTGATATGAAGGTTTTTAAAAGTTTTTAGGTATGCATTTCAGCTCTATGTGTACAGGTTTTGATCGTATAAACGTTTAGATAAGAACATTAATTTCTTTACAAATATAGCTTTTGTAGTATAATTATTTCCTTTATTAAATCTAGACTACCAGAACTATAATTGTTTAAATTCGATGTGTACATCTATATATATATGTTAACTCCACAAAATGTTAGTGTCTTCCTTTTAAATGGCATATTTCATTAGATACAAACATAAATATTTACATAATTATAAGCAATTGGAATATTCAAATTATTTATTTAAGTTCTTATTGAAACATAACTACCATTTACTTTATTTGTCATTTATTTAAATTGACATCGCTTTTTTAAGTATAGTTTGCGGCAACAGACTTCTCAGTGTTAAAATAAACAAAAATTGAAGAAAAATTTAAAAATGTGCAATTGAAATAAATACATCATTTTGTACATACCACAATCTTTTTAAGTACATTAGCTTTATCTTAAATGTTCATAATAAGACAACAAATCTAACCTAACGTTATTCCGATAATACCCTAAACATCGTATTTGTTCTGTGAATTAACGACCATATGCAGCAAGAGCGTTTTCCAATGGAACCTAAACAAGCTAATTACCTTTCATTTTCTGAAGAAGAATTTTTTTAGGAATTCGTCAAGGAAATGAAAAAACAATAGATGCATGTTACATTATGTTCATGTCAGATGCCGAACGCATAAAGATCGTAATTATGTGAGCAATTACAACGTAAAAAAGCAATTCTCACGTGGCGTTTCCTGAACAATTGTCTTGATAAACATGCGCAGAATACTCGTGACACATTTGTGCTTTTATAATGTCTCCATTGTTTGTCATGCTGAGAGAGAAATAGCTTGCGTGACATCAAGCAATAAACATAAATAATGTCGGCAACATTTGCTGCGAGTACAGTTGATATCTAGAGCGAATATGAACACTCACTAAAAGCTTATCACGTTCTTTCTGATATTGCTGGAATCAAGTTCCTGGATAAAAATTGTATATACATATATATACCTATGTTTTTTGATTCTACCATCTTGACTTTTTAAGATTGTAAGGTTATTGTCCCTATTGAAGTTTCGGGCTAAATATGACTATCACTGCTTATAGCATTAAACAAATAAATAAATATTTGATGGTTATGTAATAAGTCTAACAAAGAACGTTAATCGTTGGATTATCATTATTTTATCAATCTAACAGGCTGATCTGAACGACGATTTTTGTCGAAACATGTAGTTTTGCCCTTGATTTTAATGACCAAATTTCGTGTGTTGAAATTTACTTTTCAAATCAGGAAAATGATGGGATGTAAGTGATGTTATTCGTCTGCATTTGTGTTCCCGATCATACACATTCTATTCTCGTGGCACAGACAGCATTCAGAAAGTCAACATTATTCTGTACACAATAATTTATATAATTAAGAGAATAATTTTGACAATACAGTTTTGCAAAGCGTAAAATTGTAACTTTCGCCGGTACTAAGAAAAACATGAATCGACTATAATGTGCATATTATAATGCGTAAATCAGTTCGACTAGTACTTGATTGTGTTTTACCAATACCCATGTGATTATGTTCTGTACAAACAAATCAGTTAAGTTTGGTATCATCATGGTCATTAACAATATCTAAAGTGAAAGAAGTAAACAGTAATTCCCATATTGTTTATTTTCGAAATTCTTTAAATGCTTCATCCCCTACCTTTACCTTTGCTTTTGATAATTTGACACTTTACCAAAGAAGCTAAAATGAGATTAAAATCGGTATCACTCGTTTATTTTTTATTGCAAAGTTTGGTACACACGGTAGGCGGAGGTTCCATATGAGTGAGTCTTGAGTCCATTTTTTCTCTCTTTTCTTTCACATTGTTCTCTTGAATACAGACACGCGGAACGTGTTTACATCCACTTCTTGCGATTTTATTGCGTTAAATATATTAAAATTAAAATCATCAATTTTTTTTTATTTTGAATATAAGTACGTAAGTTAAAACAGCAAAACTAATTCTTTTAAAAGTGTTATTTTACCATGAGTTCAATCCCACTGTCAAGTTATGGTTGACGTCAATTCCTTATTCTACGTTCCAACAATAAATCGTTCCAATCAAGTCAATTAAGTTTTACTTTTGAACCAAATTCAAACATAATTGAATAGATTGCTGACAAACACGTGAGTTTTATTTTCTTTCGTTTGAACTGATGCAATTTTAAATTTCATACGAGTTAATGTCTAGTAAACGGGGTTTCAAACCATACATATGTCTTTTACATATGACTTGCTTCCAATAAGGAGTTTAATGTCATATAAATGGGTGTGTATTGATTTGATTTCTGGTTTAAAATATGTATTGTCAATGTGGCGCTATGTCTTCATTTGTAGACGTTTGCTAGTTATGTTCGTTTGTTTGCTACCGGAATTGTAATTCCTCTTGTTTTTACTATATCATTTATGTCTACGTTGAAATACCATGGGTATTTTTGCTGAATGACGTGGCTGTAAGACATTGAACAAAAATCAGAAACAAAGACTGAAACAGGGTACATTATTACCTGAGTACTTCGTACGTCCGATCTTACTTACTTAACTCGCTTATTCGATAGGTGGTATCAACATGTTTATTAGACCAAGTATGTGGTCATCCCTTTCTCTCTGCGGATATTATCAGCCTCGTTGAATTTACGTCAGTAACATTTTCTTTCCAACACATCTGAGAAACTAGAAAGCGTGGTTTCAGGAAGTGCATCCATTATTTATAAAAGTTGATTTAAGGCTAAACACCGGGTATATTTGATGTGAATGTCAAGATTAAATGAAACGGCGATGAAACTGCGTGTGTGTTTGTTGTTGTTTTTTCATGTAATATAGACTGTTATGAGAGTCAGTCAAATAATTTTAAAGGAGACATAGCAACGAATTTTTATTTAATAGCTTTTTCTAGCATACACGTTATAACAGGAGTAAATAAAGCGAATTTGTTTTTTTATATCATTTATAAGACGTCATTTAATGTTTCGCAAATAATATTGAACGCGTTTTATCTTAAAGGGAATAACACGCTAAACAGGGAGTAAACATGTGACATATGTCAATATAAAAGTATTTTGTACGGGGTTTGATAACTATGATGTTTGAGCTACTTATGTCTACTTGTATAAGTTTTCAAAAACAAAATCTGCACCTTTTAAATGTTTGTGGCATAACTTGATAAATTATTTAGGTATGTTGTAATGGTGAAATTAAGATCGAATATAAAAATAAGTATTCGTAAAATTTTAAGAAATACATTGATGCTGTTTTTAGGTGCATTAATGTGAAAAAAGTAAAGAGCAAATATGTTTTATTGATTCTATTTTTATTTTTTCCATTCTAGATGTAATATCTATTCTTTATAAATCAGCGTTTGTTCTCTTGTTGTATATGTAATATTAACGTGTGTGTATGACGTACCTAATTCAGTTAAGATTGGCCACAAACTTTTTGTTTGAATGTTATATTGGCAATTATCTCAATTATATAGAATGCCATTGTACGTTTCGATCACATAATAATGTTGGAATGTTTTACAATCTCAATACTGATAAACATGCGTTATGTTTTTTTTTTGGATTTTATTAGATCAGATCAGACGATCGGAATAATGGGGGGGGGTACAACCGAAAACGTGATTTGCACACGCACATTATAGGGGATATTGTTTTAAATTTAATTACAGGAATTTAAGCTTAAACAGCCAATCATATCAGCTATGATAATCTTAAGGAAGAGACAGAACGAGTCATGTAACGTCAGAAACACTGCATGTAACCATCATCCGGAGGCACAACTATAGACAAACAATATGTGGACGCAAACTTAGCAAATTTGTTACCAATGTAAAAAATTACCTTAAACAAAAACAATGTACGATTGTATGAATTTCTATTTCATTATAAAGCACGCAGTCAAAAATTGAAAAGTGGTAGTTTTATTGGTATCATAATATTGTATGCGAAGAAAAAAAAGAAATGAAAAACAGATACATACGGAATATTACGCTAGTCAATTGTTCCAAGAGTTTGTATTCAGTCGAGTGGCTTGTGTGATGACGTATCACACGAGAGGCGGAGCCTCGAGTGTGATGCGAAATAGCACAAGCCACGAGACTGAATACAAACTCTTGGAACAATTGACTAGCGTAATATTCCATTTATTATATACAGCAACTAACGAAAACAGTTAACAATTGTAATTTTTGCTTTAACAAAACATACAACACAATGATACAAACGGAACGCCGTAGTTTATATAACACGCGCATGAATACAGTTTATGCAAATTAGTCTAACGTGTACACATTTGAACAGGGGACACACAGGTTTTAATCTTCGCGTGTTGAAAGCACATGTTGTTGGATTTACCAGCTGGATTTATAATTCACCAACAGTTAATCGCTGTCACTTTCTACTATGCATATTCTCTTGCGTTTCTTCGATGGAGAGTGTGCATAGTAGTTGTTGATGGTTACGTTACACCGGAATAATTGTGCACCTTGGAGATTTGTGTTATCGTGGGAATCATCAATGGCGGCGTTGGATGTGTTTTTGTTGCTGCTTGACATAGATGTGTTTCGCACCGATGCCGGATGACAGAACCATAGGTAGGCCTAGGGTTAAGTTGCATAATTTGTTGTTGGTCAGGATTTTCTGATAATATGTCGGACATGGCTGCTTGCATTTCGAGAGAAGCCTTTGCGTAATTGTTAACACTTTGCACATTTTTGTGTCCAGTTAGCTGTTGAATTGTTGTTGGAGCAACCCCATTATGCAAGAGAGTCGTACAGGTTGTTTTTCGGGCACTGTGATTTGTCTTCCGACCTGTGAGATCGCCCCTCTCGGCCATCGTTCTCATTATTGACCTCAAGGAGTTTTCACCCATGGGCTGACATTTATACCACTTGTTGGACCCATCATGTCGACTATAGTTTATACACAAGTAGAAAGGGGCATCATCACGCAGAGCTTCTTTCGGTCTGTGATGAGCAAACTCCTTGTACGCTTCAACAGGGCATGAATCTTTGTTTGTATGAGCAAACTGCTTAGGTGGAAAGGCCCTTTGATCCGACTTGGTTTCCGATGTACGTGTTTTGGTCAACCGTTCATTGTATTCAATGTATTCTCTTCCTTGATCAGTTTTTTTCAGTTTGATGTCGCCCCATCTAAGGTTGTGACTTTCAGTTCCACCACGAATGCCGAACAATGTTGAATTATTTAGCCAAACTTGATTCAACAGCTGTCTAGGGCTTTGAAGTCCAATTACTGCTTTTTGTTTTAAAATCCCTCTTTCTTCAGAGGTAATGGCTTCAGCAGCATGGGGCCTGTTTCCTTTTCCTTTTTGCTTCAGTTCCTTTCTTTTGGAAGCCAAAACCTTTCGAGAAGTTTCAAACTCTCTGTCATCCAAAATGCTGTGGGAATATTTATTTTCCCTTAAATATCTGGAAAAAATCACATTTAAACATTTGATTTTCATTCTTTTTTTTTTTAAACTTGACCCATGTACAGAATTATTTGATTTTTTTTAACTGGATATAATTTGAAAATTATGGGCATTATTTACATTTTGTTCGAGATATTATTTTTTTAAACCGTTAATATCATTGTGCAGTTAATATTCATTTTACATATTGTTTTGTTTAATAACTTTTATACATTTATTTGCCACTTAATTAAATTCTATTTTCATAGATGTGTGCAATAACCAATCAGGTTAACGTAACAACTATAAAGCATAATTACACAGCTATAACATTTCATGCTGTTTAAATATTTTAATTAAATCACTTTATGTTGGATGTAGTAAATTAACTCAACAGCAAGGTCGACATGTTTTAATGTTTTATGGATAGGGTGTCCGTCTAGCCACTGGGAGGTGATGGGTTCGATCACCATCGTGCAAGCGTTCTTAAGATCTCTCACAAAGACACATAGTAATGGTTCTAAGCCCAGAAAATGGACTCGAGAGTGTTTATATAAGCCTTAGGCTTTCGATGGACTCAAGCTTAAATATATAGGTTAAAACTATCTCTACAGCAGTGAGTAATACAGTACTACAACAACATTGCATGATCATCACTGAAATACTATTTTGATTCAATGTTGATTGTTTATACACTGAGCACTTTATTCTACTATGTTTTTGGTGTATAAATATGAATTTCTTTTACAAACCGGTCAATGCCTCGATGGTAGCTTGTGAGTGTGTCAGGCTCATACTCAGACCCGTCGGCTTTACGAATGGACAGGAGGAATGAACCTATGTAGTTGTCAAGTTCAGTGGTCATGATGTCACAGACAGATCTTGTTTCATTGCGTGGTGGTTCTGATAGCCAGCGTTGGAAATGGCGCATACATAATTCAGTTTTGCGGCTAGTGTTCACATTTTTCATACTTTGAACAAAATTTGTCTTTTCATCTTCTGTTACATGTACAAATGTTGGTTGTTTACGTGTTTCACCTTGAGCATGACTATTTAAATTCATCTGTTCCATTTGATTTCTTTGGTCTTGTGAACTTAAATCTATATTTTGATGCAGATCAGACTTACTTTCATTGGGCAGCTGGACACCTGCTTCTAAAAGAGTGGACACTGCACTTGTTTCAGTATTTTCAGTGCTACTGACATTTTCATTCTCTCCAGAATTATGAACAGCCGTTTCAAATAGTTCATTTTCAAAAAAAACTATCGTCAATTAAGTCAAATAAACCGATCGATGACCATTCCGCTATGTCCATGGTCGAAAATTCGGCCATATTTACTCTCTGGTCAAACTGCAGACGACGTATCTAATAATACTACACAGGGGGCTTTCCTATTTTCGTCACGCGTAGTGTGACGTCATTAAATGGGTCGAAGATTTAACAAGGGGGGTTTCCTATATTCGGTGCGCATAATGTGACGTCATTAAATGGGTCAAAAAAGTAGTCCGGCTTCTAAAAATAGTAGTATGGTAATACGGAATTGGAAACAGCGAGTAGCGTAATACGGGATTTTTTATTTCAACGATTGATACAACCTGTATTTTGTTAAAAGCATTCAACAGGTATATAATAAATGCTTGTACAAATAGTGTTCACAATATAACTGGGTACTTGCTGTTGTATAATAATTAAAAACATGTACATATAAACCTAAACATACCGATGCTATATATTCCAAGCGTGTTATCTTTGTTACCAGGTGTAGATTTCGAATTATTAAAAACATGTACATATAAACCTAAACATACCGATGCTATATATTCCAAGCTTGTTATCTTTGTTACAAGGTGTGATTTCGAAAGGGTGTTTAAACTCAATTATTATTAAAGAAACATTTACGGATGCATAAAGTTTAGTACAAAAGGAAAGTGATCAAATAATTTACAACTGAACTTAAACGAGTATTTATGCATAGATACATATAATGCCAACACACGAATAAAACTAAATGATTTCTTCATTTTTGCCTTTTTCATAGAATGAAATGTTTACATCTGAGAGTGAGATTGCCTTCAATTGATTCAGTTGTGTGATACACATACGGATGAACACAAATGTTTTATTGATACGTTTCAGATTGTGAGATATGTTCCATTTTAAACCTAATATCTACAGACACGTAATCGCCAATTCTCTCGCGTGCACTTCATTTCCATTCGGAAACTATATTACTGAATTGAAAAGCGATGTAATTATTATAGTTATACCAGCTGTCTACAAAATCAGTAAGTAGTCATTTCCGTTCGAAATGTTTGAATATTTTACAATCATATTGTAAATTATTTTTTGTAGGCTATTATTTGATCAGACACACGATACAAAATTGTGCTACACTGAACAGAATTTCGTCAGTTCATATGCAAACGCAAGTTATTGAAAATGTTCTATGAAGAAATTATTGCAGTGTTTACGCACGGAAGGACAATCGTTGAATTTTCTACGCAGACAATGAATAGTTTTGAATTGTCTAGGCAGCAAATAAAAAATAATTGCAGAATTATCTTCGCATCGATTGCAAACAATATAATTTTATTATATTTATTTGACATTTTGTAGTGTTTACACACTTATTAAAACTGTTAAATTGCCGAGGCTGCGAATGCTAATGTTGTATTATATACGCACCATATGCAAATGTTGCATTGTCTACACACCATACATAGAGCGTCAAATGTCTGATAGCCGTTTGAAAATGGTTGAAATGCCATCGCACTGAAAACAATTTATTAAATTGTGTGGAACAAAATGAAAATGGTTGTGTTGTCTACACACCGAAATATAAACGGCTAGTCTTCTCAAACTTTGCGAACAAAAATAATTCAAAATTAAAGAAAAATGCATTTGAAAAAAACGCATCGTATTATCTTATTGAAATGACTCAAACATGCAAATCGCATGGTATTATCATATAAGGCAATGGAAAAGCGTGTACATGAAGTCATACATTAATGAATTATATAATAGCTAAACTCGTTTTAAGTTAACATTAGACATGTATAATAGTAGACAACATGAAAGTAATCAAATGGATTCGAGGTACCATTTTTTTTTTTATTTACTTATGACGGAGTTTGGGAACAGTTCGCTAGACATAGGTAATTGGGTTTTATATGCTAGTAGTTTGAAATCTACAAAAAGATTGGGTTGCGAATAGACCATACAGTTAAAGACTCATAATTAAAACCGATGTTAATTGTTCCAAAACTCTCAGGAAGAACAAACTTAACGAGGAACAACGCATTTGTGTGCACTCATTCTATTGGTAAAATTCACATAAAGCTAAAGAAAAATTTGGAATCATTCAAAAGATAATACTTTTATACTCTTTTCAGAGACCTTTGCATCAGATACACAGAATTAAAGGGGCCTTTTCACAGATTTTCGAATGTTTTGAAGTTTGTCATTAAATGCTTTATATTGATAAATGTTTACATTAAATTTTAAAAGGTACAGTAAAAATCAAAAAGAAAATTTAAAAAAGAAAAAAAGTAGCCCACGGCAAGACTCGAACCAGTGATCCCCGGAAACCTGAAGTAAAAACGCATTAGCCAACTGAGCTATCCTGCCAAGCATACATAGCAGGCGTATTTTATACCTTATATAAGCAATCTTCGTAGTTTCACAATTTTAAACGACAACAGAACTTATTCAATCGTTTCGCGTTGCAACGCTTTATATTTTTTAGGTTTTTAAATCGTCAAAAGATGCATATAATGGCTATATTAGACCATGGCAAATGTTCAGTAATACTCTTTCCTCACAAGTATCATAACTAAACCGAAAATTTGCGAATCTGTAACAACTTTTTTCAATATTGTCAATTTACCAAACCGTGAAAAGATCCCTTTAAAGAACACATTTCTTAAAATATATACGCTTCGTTTCAACAAGGAAGCTTCCCAGAAAGCTGCTTTGCATTCAATGCAGTAGTTGTAACAAAATAGCAAGGGTAAGGCAGTTATGAATCCACTTAAATACTGGTTATATCCGGTTTGATTGATTGGAGTCATTTTTTGTTAGTGATAATGATATTCTAATTTGAAAACCGTATAATAAAATAAAATAGAACCGTTTAAATGCGGTTTAAATAGTGTAAACACATATTTAAACTGCCCGTTGGATGCGTGGACATAACCAACGAGAACGTCAATATTAAACCAATCAGTTACATGCCTGTTTTAAGCTTAACACACAAATAAACGAATTTAAAATATTTCAAATTGTTATTTTTTTGGAAATCATACAGATTTCCTGAAAAATTGAGGCACTCGTTTTTATATCATATAATCTGGAAAGTTATTAAGTAGCAGCTTTCAATTGGAGACTTAAGTTATTTATTTGCTCAAATAAATAAATAAAATAAAAAATACGTATACATTTTGATCAGAATATACTTAGTGGAATGGGACCAAGTACGTTGTTCTGCAAACTTTTATCAATATGCTTAATTACGCGCTGATACTAGTCACAAACAACGAGACTGATTAACGTTCCCCAAACCCCATAAATAGGTTATATTTTTATTAGTATATACTCATCTCATATTCTACGTATGACTCATCCAATACCAAAACGAATCGAGACAATATTTGGTTTCGTTTTTTCCACTTGACGACGCAACTACAACCTATGTGCTAACGTCACTTCCCTTTTGCGTAAATATTATTTGTTGAACAAAAAGATATCTTTCATTGTAGACCAAAATATTGTGTTGACATAACAAAATAGTCAGGCAGCTACTATGTCACTAAAATAGACAACGGTAACCTATAGGGATTGTTAGATTTAAATGTAAACAACAATATGTTTTGGTCACATAAAAAAGGAAAGGTTTATAATTATATAAGGTTGACAAAAACAATTCACACAACCTCAGATATGCATTATCTGTTTATGAAGTTTATCCTTATTTCAAAGCGTCAATACATTCCTGAGATACACACAATTACACGTAGCTGAAAGGTCGTCAGTTTTTCAGACGAATGACTTTCACTCGTTAGCTTATAATTTGCATTCTATATTAATAAATGCAAATTACTTTACTATACTGTGCACATAACTTCGAAAAATAAAGTTTCAATGCCATGGCCTTGGAATGGAGAACTATCTATTCATTGATTTTTGTGACTGACCAAAATGATACTTTTATGTTAGCAAATGGTAGCAAATTTCCTAACATGTGATGAACTATTATCGTGTAGGTACATTTGTGTATGTACCATCCTGTTTTCACACATGGACAAATGAAAATTTATTAAATAACACAAACGCTTTTTATCGTAACTGGCAACCTCCTTCGTTCGCCACTAAATACCGATAAATAACAAGCTTATTCCAATCCATTTATCATTTTGTCATCCACAGGATTACTTTTCCACACCGCAGCACGGATTGCCTCCTGCCAGAGACAAGTTCAATAAAACAGCAGAAATGTCCAGCCAAACTCAGTGCTACAAGGTATTACACTGTCTAAACAACGCATGTGTAGGTGTTTAAGTAGAGAACAAGATAAGTATTGATGCAAAGCATCAGAGGGCGTCGGGAATTTCAGTGTAAAAGGCACTCGATGAAGTTACATGGAACGATTTTTTTCTACTGTAAATATTAATATATTGGCCGATTATTTTAAACAAAATAGAAAAAGATACTTTTATAACCATTATCTTTGTGTGTTATAACCCCCAAATAACCAGTATCTATGATGTTGTGTTATAACTCCCAAATAACCATTATCTATGATTTTGTGTTGTAACCCCCAAATATTTCATAGTTCATTTTATTTACATTGGTTCCCTTTTTTGGCATCCGTGTGCAGTTTTCATTAATGGAACAGAACTGTGTAGGTTTTAAAAAATCTGCTTCATCTTGTAAGCGTTATTTCATATTTTTCTCAACTTCAAGGGGAGATGATTCTGAACTTATTCTTATGTTGCTCATTTACGATAGGGAATGAGTACTCATTGATATGAAAACACTGTAAAAGTTTTAATGTATTTACGACCCCCCCCCCACACCCTCTCACACATATATTTCATGGGCATATTAAAAACAAAAAATGGTTACAATAAAACAGCATATTTATTTAAACAAAAATGTCTACATCAAAACAAAAAGTTAGCATAGAACACAACTAAATTAATTTGATTCTACTGGGGCTCGAACCTTGGACCTCTCACATGTGGAGCGAGCGTGTAACCACTACACTACGGAACCGCTTGAAAAATCACCTTCTAACTAAGATATTAAGGTAGTGGGAGCCTAATGGGTACTTTTATTAATTGTTATATCACAACAAACTGCAAAATTTTAAAACTTTTTACCAGCCGGTAAACTTTTTATACTTGGTTGAATACACCTACCCCTTGACTCGGTTGGGCGTTTTCTATGGATTTACCCTATATCCAAAATACATAGTTTTTGTAATGGGATATACATACATTTTGACAATTAACTTAATAAACGTACTTGACTGGTTTTTGTTAGTAGATACAGAATTAAAAAAGTGTCATTGAAAGAGAATTATGCCTTTGTTGTCCAATAATATATGCACTTAACTGGATAAAATGGCAAAAACGACAACAAATGGTTCACTGACAAGAAATTTTAATAACGTTTAATGTCACTTGTAGTGTGATGAAACGCATATATTGTACATATTTATTTAACACAACATATTTTCTACACACTGAATGAATTAAAGGAAGTTTTACCGTTCCTATCTCAAGAAATTTTACTTTGAGTATGCCTACCCCAATTCATTTTCACGCAATGAATTTGAGTATAAATTTGTATATCACTACTTTTCGGGGGTTTTCTAGTTGCTTGTTAAAAGCTACGGTTATAAACCATGACATGTGAAGAAATTTAGCTAACTTTGAATTAATATTGATATAATAATACATTAACAAGAGCAGCGCATAACGGGTGCCACGCTCGGCTGCGAAAGCTTGTCAGATTTTTTTTAGAGGTCACAGTGACCGTGACCTTTGACCTAGTGACCCAAAATGGGTTTTGCGTGTAGAACACATCAAGGTGCATCTACATATGAAGTTTCAAAATTATAAATAGAAGTACTGTGATATAAGAGGCAAAGTTAAAGTTTTATATTAGAGGTCACAGTGACCTTTGACCTAGTGACCAAAAATGGGTGTGGTGTGTAGAACTCATCAAGGTGCATGTACATATGAAGTTTCAAAGTTGTAGGTGGAAGCAATATGATGTTAGAGGCAAAGTTAAAGTTTTATGTAAGAGGTTACAGTGACCTTGACCTTTGACCTAGTGATCCAAAAATGGGAATTGCGTCTAAAACTCATCAAGGTGCATCTACATATGAAGTTTCAAAGTTGTAGGTGGAAGCACTGTGATGTTAGAGGCAAAGTTAAAGTTTTATATGAGAGATCACAGTGACCTTGACCTTTGACCTAGTGACCCAAAAATGGGTGTGGCGTGTAGAACTCATCAAGGTACATGTACATATGAAGTTTCAAAGTTGTAGGACATAGCACTTTAATTTTAGAGCCAATGTAAAGGTTTTAGCACGACGGCGGACGTCGGAAGGCGGACGACGAAGAGGCTATGACAATACCTCTCCGAAAACAGCCGAGCTAATAAAACAATCTTAAGGTCACCTAAAGTCAAAACGCAACATATGAATGCAGGCGCAGTTAACCACAAAATGTCAAAGTTTTCCCAATATTATGCAGCATAAAGATGTATAAGTTATCATGTTTCTTTAAACTTGTAGCACAATTATATACAACTTATATTTTAATAAAAACAGCCAGATTAATGACAACTAGATGTACATAATTTAGTATCAGTTTAAAGCTATTGCATGATTTTGACTGGCCGCGTGTCATTTGAAAGCCATATTATCTCGTTCCGTCACTGTTCGTCACTTAAAAACTGACCGATTTTAGGGACCACTTCAGATAAAATATTTTTTGCGTTTGTGACTTTTGGTAGTCCCTCATTGTTTAAGCAATGAAAGTATCCCTAAAGTCATCCTCTCCGGAACTAGAAAATATGGCTTTCAAATGACACAAGGCCAGTCCATATCCCGCAATGTTTTCAGCTGTTGGTCGCTTTAGAGTTCCTATATGCAACAGCACGTCTAACAATCTAATGTTCTTTGCCTTTAAGGCTTTTCATGACTTAAAAAACTGAATTATGGATTGCAGTAACAGTAAAGATGTGGGCCATATTGTCAGTTATTTAAAAATTTTAAGCAAAGATCCCAGTGCTTCAACATCATCAGGAGCACTGTGGGCGTTGCGGGTTGCCTGGAGAACATGTTCTCTAGATCTTCCTGTTTGTGTTACTGTCCAGGATACGATTTTTGAAAACCGGCAAAGAGTCAACAAAACAAAAGAGAATAGCCAATAACATTTTATTAAGAGTTAGTTTTTACACTTACTCCATTTCTTTCTCATAAGCATCAATGGCAGCCTTGTTAGACGACGCATTTGAGATTTTCATGATGTCCTCCCGAGCACGAGCCTCTATCTTCTTAAGATTTCTATTTGCAATAAGCGTTATGTTTAGAATGGTTAGGAAGTTATTTACCTTCACCGGCCTGCCCAAACTGACTTTCATTTCTGAAAAGAGAATTGAAAATGATAAGAACATGAAAACGAAAAAAGGCCGTAGTTACTTAATAATGACGTCACAGTGTATTTTCATAGAATCCATTCGTATCATCATTAGATTATTAAATAACATGAATGAGAAATCAATTGGATTTAACAACACAAATGCGAAACTTAAGTCGAAAACTGAATATGATGGACACCGGAATGTTTCCTTATATATTACACGATAAATAAATATTCACTGGAATGACACTTGGAATTTCAAGGGGTCTGAAAATGTGTAAGAAGTACAAAGATCAATGGCAATTGTACAATGATTAAACATTGACGGAAATGGCAGGTTGAAAAATGAAGACGTGCATATCTGTTCCAAGCTTGGTATTTACGTCAAAGCATGGCATTCCCCTTATCTTGAGATGGTGCTGCTTTCCATAAGCAACACGGTTGACTTCTGTACAGTCAGGGTTTTCACAAACAACGTGCAAATAACCACTGAGGCCATTTGTAGTTCGCCAATAATGTTATATATTGTCAAAGGAATGGGACACAGATTACAAAACTGACCATACTATAATTTGTTTAGCAAAACCTCCAGCTCAACGAGTCAATCAATCTTCCCCACCCACTTCTGCTAACTCTTGTCACGCCATTTAGCAAATGCGAATAGCTTTTGTGTCAGTTATTGTCACACAAATCGCCAACGCAGAGCTCGGTAAATGAATAACTGTTATCGAACACAACGTTGTCGATCGGTGTTTGCTTCTTTTTCGATTTTGCAAATCGCTCGCTTTTATTTCGCACTTTCATTTTGCAAAGAAAATGTCAACAACCGTGACGTCATAAACACAAATATTTTATGAAACGAATTAATTTAAGTTATATATGTATTGTATAGTTATTAAATCCTAAAGAGATAAACAAATTTAACTCTTGAATAAAAAAATACAAATTTATTTCGTGTATTTAGTATAATTTCCGGACTTAACCGTAAATATTTCTTATAGCCGAAACGCTTTCCGAATACGGCGATATCGACCGACTATTCCCGATCTCACGAGGCACCTACTGCCTTAATAAGTGACTGTAGTGTAACGGTTATCAATAAAGCAATAAACCGTGTAATCGCTGTCGTCTTGTAAAATTGAAGAAAACACGCGTTAACCAAAACTCGAACAGCAAAAGTCTGCGCTTTTGTTAGAAAAAACACAAAATAAGTATATTTTGATTATGTTTTGTTTTTATACAAAACCATAAAGTTTCGCGTATTTGCCTTGTCCCTGTGATCTTTACCCTGTGATCAGTTATTAATTAGAACAATTAGTTTTGCATTATTGGCAATAAATGTTGTAATAAATGTAATAGGCACAAATGCAGTACTTATTTACACTAATTTACACAAAAAATCACTTCTATGCAAGATATTCTTAAAACAAAAATATATACATTGATCCGTAAAATAACTCCATAAGCGAAAAAAACGCATTACATACAAGTCGCCGCACTTCAGTGCGACGCCAATAAAGTCAATCAATGATGCCATATTATAAATGTCGTATGTGGAACAAGATTTCGTCACACTTATGTACTTTTTTGTGTTGCGCTCTGTACCCTGTGTTGTATAATGTTACGGACAAGAGTAAATAATACATTTTCAGTAAAGCCAACACAAATCCTTTTTTTATATAACAACAAACCATAATACATACGTCACTTAAGCCTATCCACATATTTCATGAGAAATATATGTCTAGCGATACTAGATTTTTTGTCATTTGTTCAACTTACAAATGCTCATAATCAGAACGGTATGTACAGTTGTTATGATAAAAGTGTTATTTTTCCCATATGCATACATGTGTGTGAATGCAAAACCCGTGAGAAGAAAATTTGCTTCTTGTCATTCCGTAAACAGATTCTTACAAGGTGTTTACATACAAACTTCATCACAAAAAAAGATCCATACTTCCAGAGTATGTTTTTGCATTTTTAAAACCTAACTATAGCATGCTATTACAAAGTCGGTATAATAATGTTTTCAATATTGTTTTTTTTAACTTTAATATTGTGTCTTCAGTAGTTTGTATTTATTTGCATGTGTCAGTTTTATTTATGTACGCACAATACACCAATTGCGAATAATATTTAAGTCTCTAGGCAAGTTTTATTTATATTTTATTTCTATATATATCACACAAAGGGAAATGGATTAAATACAATGTATATAACATTGGAGGGACCCAAATATAATTTCTTCAGAATAATTTAGAACTGTAAAACACCTATACGAAGACAGCTTACTGCGTAAGCACACGTTCTCCATAATCGGAATAAGTTGGCGTGAATAGCTTACTTTACAAGACTTAAGTTTTTACTACCTTTAACAGCGTATGTAATAAACGTGTGGCGTTTACGTACATTTCCAGCTGCCAATGCACACAAATGGTCGTCGTCGGTCCATGTTTGCATGTTTATACTTTGTTTAACTTATTCCGCTCAGTTGATTTATATCGTCTGAAACAGCAAGGCCCAAATGTTTAATATTTTGCTTGCAGTATCGCTGTGCAGTCCTCTAACATGTTTTAATAAGATTATGACTCTGGGTCAAAACCTGTTTCGCCCCATGGATTGAATAGATTCATAAAGAGAATACATGAACGCGTCTTCTTGTCTAAAACCGCAAAGCCCAACACGGTCACATTTGGTATGTAGAATAAACTAGAGATCCTCATCAAAGTTTATTCAAATGAGTCACTGTGCTAAAACTGGTCCCGCCAAAGTGTACCTAGTTTTAGATTAACGTATATACGGGAAACGTTTAACAAATCGTGATAATGCCCCTGTATTCAACACTTGCCCAGTGCTGGGGGTTCGAAAGTTGTATCCATATTTATAAAGGAAATACCTCTAAAACATCTAAAAGAGAACACTTTAAACAGTCATGTTTTGTCTTAAACCCCAAAGTCAAAGACTTTCATATGGTATGTACAATAATTGAGAGAGCCTCTACAAAATGTGTTCAGAGAATGTTCTCTTGGTAAAAACTAGTCCCACCCCGGTTGGGAAAAGTTTAACACCGACCTATTTGGGAAATACTTTGACAATCGGCTTGTATTATACAATCCAACGCTATTACATGTGTTATGAAGCATCATCTCGGAGCCCTCAACAAAGGCTTTTCAAATAATTACCCTGGGCTCAAAGCTTCCCTTCCCAGGGAACACCAGTTTTACATTGACTTATATGAGGGAAGCATTTGTACTCTTCTTGTCTAAAAACCTCCAAACCGATCGCTTTCATATTTCGCATGTGTTACCATACCGATGTGTTCCATAAAATTTGATTCAAGGATGCTCATTTGGTCAAAACTGGCCTCGGCCCGTCGGTCCCCATCTTCACAACGACTTGTATGGGGAATTTCTTTACAACTCATATCGTCTGAAACAGCAACAACCAAATCTATCACAATTTGGTAAGTAACGGCAGATGGAGGTCACATACAAAGTAATTCAAAACTATTTAACTTGAGTCAAAACTGGCCCCGCTCCGGGCTCACACGTTTTATATAAATATATCAAAGCAAAAACCATAAAAAAACATTTGTCTGAATTTGCGAAGCCCATGCTTTTTATAGTTTGCATTTGCAATCATCAAGATGTCATCTTCCTCCGTGATCACCGTTTTTGCAAAAGTTAAATAGGGAATACCTGTGAAAATTATCTCATCTGAAAATGAAAAATGATTTTATTTATTTCATATTTGGTATGTAGAATATTATACGAGTCATCTACAGAGTGTTTTTAATGATGCGCATTGGGTGAAATATAACATCTCCCGATCGGTCGAATGGTGTTTATATAAATATAGCAAATAACTTAATTTACATCTCTGTAACAGTAACAACAAAAAGCCTAAATATTCAGTATGTAACATCTGATAATGGTTTTATCACGTCTTTAAAGTATATCCATGTAGCAAAAGTATACGCCCCAAGTGTCATATATTGTACATTTTACAAGCTAAATTTCTTTAAATATAATTTTCTCTCAAAGTATAAGGCTCAAAGGTCTTATATTTAGTATTTAACAGGTTTAAGTATTTAGTTGCATGCCTGCCAACATTAGTTATCTTGTGTTGGAAGTTGGGAAACTCCCCAAATGCAAAGACTTGTCCTCATGCAGTACTGCTATTTCTATACTTTCATTTGGCGTGATGTAATTAACACATCCACCTAACAAAGAGCCGTATCCTCTTCTAAACGAAGCGAATGTTCCTAGAGTGCTGGTTAATGCAAAATGCAATTATGACGTCAACTTTCCAAACGAAGATGAAGGCTTCCGAATTAAAAAAATATTTTCCGCAATATAAATTATAGAATTTTCGCCTGCTCGCTTTCATATACTGACTGATTTCCCGGACATGTTAAAAGGTATCCGCGTGTGCATTTTGCCTTGGATTTTGGCTCAGAGTGTTCTCTGCAATATACTTAATTTTAGTTTTCAAGAGCCCGTGCATAATTGTCGCTTTATTGCTATAGTGCTCTATCTCCATTTTTTTCAAAAATGAGTTTTTTATATCGCTGTGTACGTGAGAACGCGATCTTTAATATGACGTAATCGGATTCAAGATTCAGTCGTCACAGAAGAAGTTGTTCGATTCCATTTTGCTCTATCTCCCACATTTTGTATAGAATACAGAAGAAGTTTGTCGATTCTATTTTGCTCCATCTCCCACAATTTTACAAACCGGTGAATGCTGTACTGCACCATCTTCCGGGACTTAAGAGCAAAGTAATTAACGATTTTTATATAAAAAATTGCAGAATGCTCTATCTCCATACATAAAATTGCAAAAGAGAAAAAGTAAGCATATTTCTATTGTCGTAGATTATTCCCTACCCTCTGAAAGTTATCGTTGAATTTTCGTTTGCCACGCATTTTTCTCGCGTCTCTAGTTTCGTGTACACGCAATCAACAAGTGGTCAAATCTGTATGTTCGGCTACCCAAAGCTGAAAGACTAACATATAAATAAGACGTGCTCAAAACCGTGACTGAGCCACCTAGCGGACTGAGCATTTGTAAAGGGACAGAACATTACTTCCTTGCATACACTCACTATGAGTGAATTATATTTGTCATAGAAAAAACCTTAGGATTGGAAAGTCTTGCTGTAAGCCGGTAATATTATCACTACTGATACTACACATCTTAAACATAAACATTTTCAACTAAATATTAGGTTCGTTTGAAACGTGTTTCCATTCATGTTCATGGAGCTGCAAACATTTACATTGAGTATTTAATTTATATGTTTCTTTAAATCAAACAACAAGCCTTGTTAAATATATGCTATAAAAATATTTTGATGTTATTTTGTCGTTGCAATGCCAGATCTAACGTATGGCATTAAAGAAAGAATAATAAACAAATTTTTCACCGTATGTAGACAGCGCTTGTGGTTTTTGTTGAGCGTAACAAAGGGATAGATTGATGTATGTGTTGTTTGACCTCGAGACTTATCAACTTGATGTACTAGATGGCCGAGACCTCAACAACATGTGCCTTATTCGTCTTCACGCGAAAAAGTCCATGATTTACTCCACACACATCTGACATGTTAGTCATAGACTACAATGGAACAATTGTCCACTGTGTTCTTTCGTTAGTCGCTTCATAAGAATATCAGAGATGTATTGAACTTTTTGATGTACATGGACGTGCTAACACGTGCATCGCGTAATTACTTAATTTAATATAAGAACAAATTAAAGAATGCTTAACTTTCTTTCCAGGGCCATTATAATCAGCATCCTTTATTTATCGGAATAATGCATAGAATTACATGTTTTGTTATGACCCTTTTGCAAAGAATAAACCTGCATAATATGTATAGATTTCTGAATTATTTAAATAAAGTGTTGCATATGTATGTATTAATACTGGAGTTCTATACGTTAGTATACTGGTATTGTGTTCTCAGTGTTGTTGTAACTTGTCTGCTTTTATATATGTGCGTGTGTATTGAACATATCTTACTATTGTGTATATCCTATAGATTTGATTTTGTTTCTCCTACGCTATGAAATATTAACCTCAGCAATACTATTGTATGAACGTTTTTTCGACTTGAACATCGTTCCGACTAAATTATCAAAACACCAACAACATCGGTCAAATCTATATCACGCTATGGTTCTTGTGTACGCGACGGCTTGCAATTCCTTTGGGGTTCAAATATTGGCACTCAAAGTGTGTGCCATCATGTAGTAAAAACTTATTATATCGCATCTGCATAATAACATCACCTAATTAAATGTGTAAACTTTTAAGATTTATTTAAAACAGTTACGTGAAATAAATGACAAATTACAAATGTCAGAAAGATGTATTATTCAAAACATGTATTTGACACATTATAATGACTAAAATTGTAAATAACTTTGCAATTTGATTCGGACCAATTGAACAACAAAGTATTGTACCAAATACCTATTGCATATCAAATGTACAAACGTAGACTCGCGCTATATACATTTAAAATAGTAAACTTACTGTTGCAAGCATTACAACTAACTATATCTTTACTATGCGTAAACTTATATTTCAATAAATAAAACTATACATATATAGCTTTTACTAATCTAAAAGTTTTAAAATCGAAAAAATATTTTGGAAGGATAATATCTATGAATATAAAACATTGTTCTTATATAGCATACTGCCTTTCATGTTACGAAGAAGACTGCTATATTGTTTGCATAATAATAATAATACTCCTATAGAAACTTTTACATAAAAACAAACACTTAAATGATTTATGCACAATTAAGAAAAACTGGGTCTGACAATATAATTCGTTTAGCATTATCAATAACGAATATTTATATCTTTAAATAAACAATATATAGTGTCTCCCTATTTGTACTCTTTACCTTGTTATGAATTTGTTACGCCAGATCTATTTCTTGTAAGCAACTTGCGGGAATGTAGTCTGATCCTGTTTTACCTTCCGCTTTCGATCGTTTCCTCTTAGGGCAAAAGTATTCGATAAATAATAAAAATCGTAGAACACCAATGTTTTACAAAAATAAAAAATAAAAAATAAACAACTGAAACAACGTCACTGTCCATTTAGTAGAAATTACAAAGAAACGGCAGAATGAGCGTATGAGTGTTCAGCATCAGTAGTTGTAAACATTTGGGAAGCGTTTGTTGGTCGCCGTTCGGAATGCACAAAGCCGTTTATTTTCGCCCCGTTCTCATCCGGTGAAAACGTTATGACTGGGATTTCCCTTGTTTGTCGTCGTGTGATACACAACAACTCGCCTTTTAACCAAGAGAAACAGGAACAATTTAGAATTTTTCGGAACTCTTTGTTGAAATTTTCGTTTAACCAGCCGTATAGAACGGGGTTTGAACACGCGGAACTAAGAACAAGCATGTGGCAAATTACGAACACAAGATTTATGTCTATGCCTCTGTTTCTAAAGATCTGAAATTGAAACTCCACCAGAATATTGCTGATGTTTAGAGGCAACCAACTGAATACGAACACAACGGCGATCATTGCAAGGAGAATGTTTGTCTTTCGTTTGCGCGCGGCTCTATTATCCCTGTTTCTGTTTGTTGATCCCATCTGAGAAGCGTTTGCGTCCCCGGAGCTGGGCGGTCTGCGATTTACCATTCTGTATTTGAGTTTATTGCAGATTCGGGCGTGTGCAATAGAAACCGTTATAACCGGCAAAATATACTGAACGACCATAGACGCTACGGAGTAAGCGCCCTTCTCAGCACGAAGTGTCAGATCCTCCAAGCAATAATAGAAATAAAAGTCAATTTCCGGTATCGGCTTTTCTTGGTTGTAGACAGAAAATATGATGAGTGGGCTTGACATAAGTATAGAAATTATCCAGATAGTTATCAACGCCGCTGCACACCCAATTCTCTTCATACTGTCACGCGAAGGATACACAATCACTTGGAACCTGTCAAGCGCAATGGCTGTGATGCTAATTGTCGACACAAACACGTTTGTCCCCTGCAGCATTGCGGAAAATTTGCACATAAACGAACCAATATGCCACTGGTTGTTAAGAAGTTTGTATAAATTCAACGGCTGCGTAAATAAGCATAATGTAAGGTCGGATATTGCCAAATTAATGATGAAAATATTTCTTGGCGTTCGCATCTGTGTGTTGTGGAAAACAACGAAGCACACAAGTCCGTTTCCAAGGGCCCCAAATATGATAAGTAGGGAGAAGACGGCAATAATTAAACTCTCCGTTGCCTTGTTAAATGGTCCATGCTCATCAGATAGAAGAATGTCAAGAAAGTCATTGCGATTAAAATCAATGGTGGCGTTTCCGGTGATGACGCTGTTGCCAGCAGTGAGCATGCTGCCATGGTAACCATCGGTATCGACGGTGGAAATATTCGACGGGTGTTCAAGCAACCGCTGGTCAGTCATTTCGCCGATAAATCTTAAATTATAAAGAATAAATGTTTATAAAATGTATATAGTTATATTCAAATGAATACATCACACTACATTGGTAGTAACAAACGTATAGAAATGGCAATTACTTAAACTCGGAATTTTGGCCCTTGTGGAACAGTTCTGTCAGTATTATTCTATATTGTTTTCTACACTAAGGATGTCCTTTTCATTTATATAAGCGCTTCACAGACACTGTGCGAACGTATATTGTCTTCGTGCGCTTCTAAAGTCTTCCACTTATTTCAGACAGAGCTATAATCATTGATATTTGATCGTATTCTTGAACAACATATCCCTGTAGCAGAACATTCCCAAAAGCAAAACCTCTTCATGGTCGGTGAAGCACAAAGAATGAACTTTCGAAATACATTTATTTGATGTCACATTTTATTCCGTAGGGAACATTAATCCTAGATGCAAAGCGGATTATTTTAGATAATGATCACGATACTTTCTGTCTGTATAATATAATTACGGAATGCCCAAATATAACTCATTCTTGAAACGTGTAATTACCAGCGAAGTCAAATGTCTTGATGTTGAGATGAAATAGCAAAAAAGGCACACAACGAAATTAATTTATTTTTAATTAAGAATTAAGACATGTGTAGAGCGTTTTAGCTAAAATGCATAAGTAAGTAAATTAGTTATAATAATTTCTTCAACATGAACAAGTGGCCTTCTTCTAATCTGAAAAGGGAAAATGGATTTTATCAACTGAATGCCGTTCATCTCTCATATATTTATTGGGATGTATGTGAATCAATGAAAAATGTGGGTTTTATATTACGATGTTACACACTTATTTGTCCAATTTTATTACAGTAGAGTGCAACATAGCTACCGGAAGAAATGACATAGATTTGTATATTCTATTCCATTTTGCTATATTGGAATAGCACATACTAAGCATTTTTGTATCGTTTACAATTTATAAAGAATTCCATTTCTACGAATTCCATTTCTAAGACTTTTTAATACACTCTAAGGCTTATTGAATAAAGTCAGCGACTAATTTAATAGAAAGCATTTTTTTTAAAGTACTTGTTTTATTTAGCACTGACCAGCAGACTCGTAGTACATATTTAAATTTAGATAACCGGACAATCGCAGGTTGTAGTTATTACTCTAAAAAACTTCCGCGGCCTAATTAGATAAGCTTCACTGGGAATCAATATCCGTTTGAATAGGGTAGTGTTTGTCACAGACGAAAAGCATCGAGCAAAATTGTCTGAGAAAATAATTATTGTCAACATTAGGTAGTTCATTAGGTTACTTTTAGCCAATGGTCGTAGCCACATTGATTGCGTTTTCTCTTGGATTTGTCACGTCCTGTCAGTCGCTTTTCTCCTTCGTGAAAAGGATCAATGTGGATAAATAATCACGTTTACTTCGGAGAACGAAAAGCAAGAAATCGTACATATGCTGCTCTGTGCAAACTCATAGAAACATTCACTTTTGTTGATTACTCTTATGGGCCGTGCTCTGTGAAAAGGGGCTTTAATGCATGTGTGTATTGTGTCGTCTCAGATTAGCCTGTGAAGAATCAGTCACGACACTTTCCGATTGTATGATATTTTTCGTTTAAAGGAAGTCTCTTCTTAGCAAAATTTAGTGTCGTTGCTGATTACCTGTGTGGACAGCGCAGGCTGATCTTGGAACACACTTTAGGCACATGCACATGTGCGGCTCCTATACACTGGATTTCGCTCGTATACTTCAATAAATCGCACAACTATCATGCATACGTGATAAACAACGTATGTAGTTGCGTATTGTTGTATTATACGGATGACGTAATTCAATGCAATGCAACTACAGTGTACCAGATATTAAGCATTCATTTGGTCTTTACAAAGGAATTCGTTAAATGTGACTAGCTCGTTTTAATGAATAAAATAACATTTAGCGTGTGTGTCAAAAATATGTACAAGTACTGAATCAGTTCACACTATGACAGCAATAAACTATATTAATTTGCAGTTCAGCATGTATATTTTGTTTCTAAAATCATGCAAAAGACTAAACGCGATAATTTGAGAAATGCATGAACATCACTTTCAATATTAGTGTTCTTTACAATAAACGTCTTTGTATCTTTAAATTCATTCATAGACAAGTATATTTGCTCGGCATAACTCGAAAAAATAATTATAAACGCGCCGCTTGTGGATGTGGTGGATGCGATAAGATAGTATTCTTTTTTCAAGCACTACTAACGTCATATATTTCATTAAAATTATTATTCAATCTTGAGAACATAATTCTATGTAAATGCATGGTTTATTTTCACATGATGTGTCTTTAACATTCTTTCGTATGTATCTTTCTGTACATTATACCCATTTATTTCTTGGTGATGGCCTTAAACTGCTAATTTAGTAGCGTACGGCATATCGCACTTGGTATTTGATCAGGTGAATCATTATATAAAAAACATGCCCAATATCACATTGGATATATATGTAACAAATGTATAAGTGATAATAGTTCTCGTGGCAAAATGCAGTTGAAAACAAACCAATTAGTCCCACGTTTTTCCAATCAATGTAACGTGTTTCGTATACATATGTTTCTGGTCCCCGAATCATATTTAACTCATTGCTTCAATTGGTTACAGAAAAATATCAGTTTTTAATTTAAATAAAAACCCTTTAATCATAATTTATAAAACAAACGATGAAGCAAAATAAATATATACATTATGTTTGATCAGAATTTATAAGTATGTGTTTTTGCTTTGTTTTACAAGAATGAACAATGAGTTAACTAAGTTTATAAATGTTCATATTCTTATCGTAATATCATAATACAATTATTTTGTAAATAATATAATTAAGCTTTCTTGTACAAAAAATGGTATGTTTAATTGCTCATCCTTAACATGATAATTGCGTATCATAACTCTATATGCTAAGGTGAATTCAATATTCAATGGACATACAGTTCACGAGTATAGAAAATGCACAAAGTGTACACAGAGTTCATCAGTAAAATACGATTGAGGTAAAATTTGAGTTTATTCAAGTGAGTTGAAATATTAGTTATGTTTTATGTTTTTTAACTCCCGTTCTCAAATAAGATACGTTGATTTTGGCTAGCTTATGCGTGTATATTTATTCTACTTTAAAATGAATCTCTCAGTTATACAATCAGAAACCAAAAATAAGTCAATAGTTAATTACAGTCTCTTAAGTTGTATCCGGATTATTTCTAGCGAAAGCAGTTACAATGCAAAGTTCGAAATAAATAGCGATGCAATAAAATACGTTACAACTGGTGAGAATGGAAAGCAGGGTCTAGATAAAAGTGTTGATCGACATAACATTTTCTAACTATGAAATTTAATATTAAATATAGAAGCATTTATTATCGGTCGATTACTTTTATAATTTGCTTTCAGAATCTTCAAATGCTGGCAGACGTGTCTTGCTTTAGCCAACAACTCATCATTCAGTCAAATTACAGAATTCGATAAAAACGTTTTTCTTAAGATCTCTGCGTTTGAATGTCTGACATCCATCATTAAATGTGCCTTTGGGACTATGATGTACATGTGTATAATTATAACGGCTCTGTAAGCCTCGAAGTTGTTTTCTTTTCGCCTCACCTGATTTATATAATACAACGAAATGACAGTAAGCCTTATTACCTATAAGGGCCATGCTCTGTAAAAAAGGGGGTTTAATGCATGTGCGTATTGTCGTCCGCACAGGCTAATCAGGGACGACACTTTCCGCCTAAACTTGATTTTGCTAAGAAAATACTTTCTCGAAACGAAAAATATCATAAAAGCGGAAAGTGTCGTCCCTGAGTAGCCTGTGCAGACTGCACTTACTAATCTTGGACGACACTTTACGCACATACATTAAACCCCCTTTTCACATAGCGAGGCTCATATTTTTACTAGTTTTCCATTGTGATAATGTTACAATTATATTAATCGCCAAATTCCCACCCAGCCAATGTAACCGAATATCTTATACGAACTAGAAAATATGCGTTTCTTATTATTTTGAATCTTTGTCAGTGAGTATATTTGGCGACTTTCCTTTCCTATATGTTATTTACGTAATAAAGTATATAAAGGGGCCTTTTCACAGATGTTGTATTTTTTTGAAGTTTGTCATTAAATGCTTTATATTGATAAATGTAAACATTGGATCTAAAAAGCTCCAGTAACAAATGAAGAATACAATTTAAAAAAAAAAAGAAAAAAAAGTAACCCTCAGCATGGCTCGAACCACTGACCCCTGGAGTCCTACAGTAAAACGTCCATCACTTAGACCCCTCGGCAATTATTCCTGATACAAGGTCGGATGTATTTTATACTTTACAAAAGCAATCTTCGTAGTTTCACAAATTATAACGACAACATCAGAACTCTCCAAATTATTCATTTGTTTCGCGTTGCAACGCTTTATAATTTTCAGGTTTTTAAATAGTCAAAAGATGCATATAATGGCTATTTTAGAGCATGGTCAATGTTCAGTATTAATGTTTCCTCACAAATATCATTACTTAAACGAAAATTTGCAAATCTGAAAAAAAAAATCAATTTTGTCAATTTACCCAAACGTGAAAAGGCCCCTTAAAACTTATAGTACATTTTTTCACCAAACAGTGTCGCATTCTGTATGTTTGCTAAGTAGTACGGCTATTTTTACTTGCTCTGTTCCGAACGTATGAACTATTTAATCGTGTGTGCATTATTAATAAACGCAATTTTGTTGCTGTAATTTGATTTTTATTTTCAATTGTAAGCTGATAAGATTCAGTTTAACTTCTACCCTAATTATAACCACAGGATCTTGATAATATTACTACCAAAATCATAACTGTATATGGCTCTGATGTTGAAATTATGATTTTAATCCATTTATGTCCAGTGGACTCTTCCATCTTTCTAAATTGGACCAATTTATTTGCAAAATTAGGGATGTCTAGTATATTTATTTCTATATTTAAAATATTTCTTGCAGAAATTCCTTTAAGCAAACAGCGTAGACCCAGATGAGACGCCGCATCATGCGGTGTCTCATGTGGGTCTACGCTGTTTGCCAAGGCCTTTTTTCTAGACGCTAGGCATAGATGGGTTAATAGTTTATATTGAAGTTCATATGGTAGTACAAGAGTCTCGCGACCACAAGCAATGTGTTTCATATACAACGTCTGTTATTTACATGTAATACGACTGATATAAAGATATTGTATACCTGCCACTCTCGTGTTTCTTTCGACTCTTCATACAGTTCTCAGCGATTTAGTTGGTTTGGAAGGAGATCTTAATATGTAGTATATAATTGTTTATACAACCCCCAAAGAACTACAAATGAATTGAATAATTGAATTTAAATTTGTAAGAATTATTGAGGAAAAGTCAACGACATTAACTTACGAATGTTGCATGCAGATATGATGTTATGTTTAATAAATATTTCAAGTGAAACACAATAGTTCTTACCTTTACATCCACGGAGAAAAACTATTTCTGTATGACGATTGATTTCAAAATATATTTAATTAAAATATTTACGTATACATCCAACGCCCAAGTTTTTCATGATGTTTGTGTATACAATACTGGTCAATGTCCCGCAAAATGACAAAGATACATTATAACGAACAAAAGCGTCGCACTATTGAAAGAAAATGAAGCGATATGTTACAGCCGGTGCGTCTTTTATAGAGCAGCTCGCTATCGATCGAAACGCTGTTGAACAAACCAAAACCTTTACAGATATTGTAACCAAAGCGGCAACAATTGTCTTGCAAAATAATAAAAACAAACTCGTTGATACGAAATGCTTGTGCTTAGCTAAATGCTCGAAATTAATAAAATGTTCGTTAACTTCATGTTTATGCTGTACTGATACGTGTGGTATATCTTCAATCGTGAGATAATTCCCTGTAACCATTTAACAGCAGTTAAAGAAACGTGGTACGTTTGTATCTTTGAATGTATAACAATGCTCCTATTCAGATTCCCTCGGCGTACCTTGAATAAGATCAACTTACTGCAATATGTATTATTTCTACTTATAAATGGTGCATACTTATAATGGATTAAACTGAGATTTGTTTAATGAACCGTTAAAATGCGGTAATAGCCATATATATAACTAAAATCTTTGAATTTATCAGCATTCTTATCATATCATTTATGTAGCATTAAATAAATATTTGTAATTATCAGAATCTTATATTCATTAATATAACTAAATAACTGTTTTATTTGGCATTCATAAACGGAACGGCTGTATAATAACAATAACACCATCCTAATGCATCGCTCATTACGTAGTTTATATCACGCGATGTTAAACATATAGTGGTAGATCTGGTAGGTGTTTAATAAATAAGAGAAATATGTATAGCAACTTGGAGTTGGCTTACATCGCCAACTATTTTGGCCGTGCCATGTGAACAGAGGGTTTAATGCATGTTTCTAAAGTTTCGTCTCAGATTAGCCTATGCAGTCCACACAGGCTAATTAAGGACGACACTTTCCGATTTTATGATATTTTCGTTTGAAGAAAGTCTCTTCATAGCAAAAAAATTCAGTTTGACGTAAAGTGTCGTCCCTGATTTGCCGGTGCACACTGCTCGGGCTAATCTGGGGCGACACTTTACGCTCTTTGATTAAACCCCGATTTCACAGAGTGGGGCCCATTTGTTGTGTAAAACTAGTTTAATAATAAGTATTGTTAAGTGTACCCTTTTATAGTATCGTGATTATTCCTTAATACTAGTTTAACGAACTTTTCATACAAATTATATCTAAAAAGTGGTTTCATCGTACTTAGTTTAAGCTACACCTTTGTGGCAACTTTTATGTGATATGCTATGAAAATGTTTATGCAAAACTTTATTCTTATCCGTCAATTGGTCATATATAAAAGCATGTTTTAAAAGTCTTGAAAAATATTCCGTCCAAACGTTTAGGCATATTGTAATAACGCAAAAGAATGCAATTGCATAGTAGTCTACAATGTAAGTGTAATCCTATTTATTTTAGCTAGATTGAATCGAAAGCTTAAGGCTTAATTGAAACGCCCTCGAGTCCATTTCCTGGGACTATAGCACCAGTATTTGGTGTATATGGGGGGTGGGGGTCTAAATAACGCTTCCACGGTAAGGATTGAACTCGTGATCGGCCGGTTTCTAGACGGACACCATATCCACTACGCCACGGAAACCTTAAATGTTAATTAAACTTAATATTAATGTGCTTTAAATTATTAATTCACTATGACATGTGTCCTCTTCTTTATTTAATTATATTGCATCAAATTCGACTCGTCCCACGTTCTTTATTTTTCATAATCACGTTCGTGTTAAGTTTTATTCCACACAACAAAAACATACCGATCTACTATTGTTGCGTAAGGTTGATGCTGCTGTTGTTAAACATTTGTTAATGCAAACATAAACTCACTCGAGCTAAGAGCTTTTATTTGTGTTATTTAAGTTCATTTATATAGGTATCTAATTCAAAGAGTCTGTGCTCGCATTTTGAAAATGTTGGTTTCAGAGCAGTGATTTGCCCTACAACTCTTTGTAGTTTAAACCTTTATTTTTAGCTCGATTGCATCCAAAGCCTCAAGCCAATTGAAACGCTCTTGGGTTCGTTTTTCTGGGCCTAGAACCAGTAATTGGTGTCTTTGGGGCAGATCGAAAGTACGCTCCCGACAGTGGGGATCGAACCCATGATCCCCGGTCGCTAAGCGGACACCATATCCATTTCATCACGGCGACCTCGGCGAACTCTTTGTTAACATTGAGACCAGCAATTCTGGTACAAGGCAAATATTCTGACCTTTGCTTTTTCATAAACATTGATGGGTTTTTTAAGTATTCATTGTATAAATATATTTAAGCTCTAGTGACCTTCATATACCTAGGACCGAAACGCTTTGAAAACCTTGAAAGAGGATAGTTCTTTAAAATCAGTTAATCGGTTAAGGAGGAGATGTCTTATTAATGAAAAGCTGACAGACGATGGACAAACGGCTAAATAAAGACAACATTTAGTTTCTTAGAAAGTAAAGGGTTTAGTTGTATTAATGGACTGAGAAGATGAACGATCGTAGATAAGCATACAATAACTATTATGTGGCAAAATGCTTTAATGGCATTTAAGCATCGTGAATTATGCGAACAAAGCGCTCACATTCTGACCTTAGCTGTTTCATAAACATTGCTGTTTTTAAGCATGCATTGTTTAAATCTATTTAAGCTCTAGTGACCTTCATATACATAGGACCGAAACGCTTTGAAAACCTTGACAGAGGATAAATCCTATCAAGTTCTTTAAAATCAGTTAATCGGTTAAGGATGAGATGTTTTATTAAAGAAATGCTGACGGACGATGGAAAACGGCTAAATAAAGACAACATATAATTTCTTAGAAAGTAAAGTGTTTAGTCGTATTATTGAACTGAGAAGATGCACGATCGTAGATTAGCATACAATAACTATTATGTGGCAAAATACTTTAATGGCATTAAGCATCGTGAATTATGCGAACAAAGCGCTCAAACAATAAATTCATGATTAAACTTCCACTAACAATTTGTTATATCGGAAAGTGTCGCGATGTCTCCAATTGGAAAATTAACAGACTATTAATGGACCTCTAAATAGCGACTTTGTTCCTCTCCCATGGGGAATGTTGTTCTCTGAAAGTTACATGTTTTCCGAGAAAAGTTAGGATTGGCGACAAAACATATTTTAGGGATTTTGCCAGTTACGTCAGTGTTGAATAACAAATTATTTTCAAGTGAATCATTTGTATGTTAAACGTTAACAATCGGGTGCATGAAAATGAAAATTCACTTTTCGGGGAAGGAATACGGTCCCATGTAAGCCAAACGTGTACACTAACTATAATACAATCACCGGATTTCGTCTATTTTCAGATAATACACAATTAACCAGTCGAATACTTAAGTATAATCAGCAGGCATCGATAAAAAAAGTTGCGCGTTGGAGTTTTTACCCTGTGTTCTATCTATAATAAAGAAATTTTCATTTTCATTTTTAAAGGGGCCGTTTCACATTTCGGTAAATTGACATAATTGGAAAAACCTGTTTCAGATTCGCAAATTTTCGTTGTAGTTATGATACTTGTGAAGAAACAGTAATACTGAACATTTACCATGCTCTAAAATATCCATATTATGCATGTTTTGACGTTTTAAAAACCTGAAAATTATAAAGCGTTGCAACGCGAAACGATTGAATAATTTGGAGTTTTGTTGTTGTCGTTTAATTTTGTGATACTACGAAAATTGCTTATATATAGTATAAAATCCATTGCACATTAAGAAAGCGCCAATAGCCTAGTGATATAGGCGATAGACTTTTACTCCAGGGGTCAGTGGTTCGAATCCAGTTGAGGGTTACTTTTTTCTTTCTTTATTTTTTTATTGCTTTTTACTGAAGCTTTTTATATCCAATGTTTACATTTATCAATATAAAGCATTAAATGACAAACTTCAATAAATGCTAAAATCTGTGAAAAGGCCCCTTTAAGGTATATTATCCGTAAACACAATTTTATAAAACCTAATTATTTCATAACTTTACTATTTCCGAAATGTATCGTTTCGATCTTGATATTGAAAATATGACAAACTTTAACCTTCAAATAAAAACATATTTGAAGAAATTATTAAGCAATATGATTGTTTAAAGTAATGCAAATTACTAAATTTTGCGAATATTGATACTACCTTTTTGATTGATTTACCCGATAAACATAGGGAAATCACAAATCTATACAATCGAACAATATATAAATATGATTTTGTAAAAGCTTCAAAATTGCATATCTTTGAACCTAAATACTTTACTTGCAGCTACATATATCAAACAGGGAGTCCATAACTCAAGCCAGTGAGTCATTTGTTATGTGCTACATATTAACACACATCAAAACGTTTATGAAAAGTTGTTTGCAGTTTGCAAATAAATGTAAACACTACCATCTATGATAAAATAATTTCAATTGATCTTTCTTACCATTTTTTGACGATTGTGTTCCAAACCGTGCGTTGGTAGTTACATAAGAACAACACAATTCAGTATATGGCTGTTGTCATAATGTTCGTTGCATAATTATCATATAAGGACATACATGTAACAACCGTATGTGTATAGAACAATGAACTATGAATACTCTTGTTTTATTAACGCACCGATATAAATATGGTCGTCTAGTAATTGTTTCTCGGGCGCGATATGTTTGTAGCTACCATATAGACGTACATAATTCACACATAAACGCAATCCGAAGATATAATAAATAACTTGCAATCATTTTGAAGTCAAATACAAATGTTGTCTACTTTCGGAAGAGCATTGACAATCCAAACACTATAACAATGACAACATACACACATATAGCATATTAGGTGTGTAGACAAGCATAACGTGTTTACACTTATAATAAGTGTTATATGATAAATCGTTATCAAAAGAAATGTAATAAGACTATGTGAATTAGTGTACATACAGTATATATGGGCCGTGGTCGGTGTGGAAGAAGGGTTCAATGCATGTGCGTAAAGTGCCGTCCCAGATTAGCCTGTGCAGTCCGCGCAGGCTACTCAGGGTCGAAACTTTTTTGCTATTATGCTATTTTTCGTTTTAATAACGTCTCTACTTAACCAGTATCAAGTATTTTGCGGAAATTGTCGTCCCTGATTAGCCAGTGCGGACTACACAGGCTAATGTGGGACGACACATTACACCCATTCATTAAACCCCCTTTTCACAGAGCGAGGCCCATATATAGTTTGATGTATGCTCCAGATTGTTAGGCTATACAAAGGTTATTAACGCTAACGTTCTGCTGTTTTGCTCATATTAGATGTATCGGTTAAACTTTTAGCCTCTTTAAAAGCCATTGATTTATATAACACTTGCATATTTATACAATCTTGAATAAATTTATATATGAAGCTATTTTCTAGTAAGTGAATTGTTGTTGTTTTTATTTGGACGCGATAGAGTACAAATAATGTAGCGAGTTTTGCAAGGCAGTATGAGCTTAGGTACGCTGGGCGGAGCGTCGTTGTATACAATCGATATTGTCCTAATGAGAGTGCACGCTTTGCATGAGCGACAGCACTCGTAGGCCTGCATTACCTGCAGTCAAATTATGCAGACGACAATTGAGTCGGAACAGTGGTGTAATGGTAGATCGCTGGCTTAGTAAACGTGAGGACCCTGGTGCGAATCCCGCCCTGAACAATGGAATTTTTCTGAGCAAGAAATTTATCCCACATTTGCTTTTCTCGTGAAAATTGCGCATACATGCAAAATACAGTTAAATCATATACTTGACGTAAAGAATTTTAATAACTTAAAGTTGAATTCATTACATACCACTAAATTGTTTTGTCGAATTCTCAAATTGGCATAAATAAATTTGTAATCCGAAACACGCTTCTGAATTTTATAGTTTACGCCACATAAACAAATTGTAGCTTCATGTAAACAGTGCTTCGTGTATTTTTGCGATTTCTTTGTCCCAGTAAAAAGCGCGCGAAAACTTTGAAGACGTGTGCAACGTCACGTGAAATGTGTTGGTGTATTTATTGAACAGTAAGTCAAGCGACATACGTGTGTTCAGTTGGAAAACCCCGTCTCGATTGGACATTATTTCATCACATCTTTTAATTGTCATATATGCGAAAAAATAATTTGCTACTTAAGAAAAAATGGCGAATGTTTATGTTCATGAAATTCTTGAGTTTTCTATTTAAAATGGAATATACGATATAATCTGGCATTGAACAGCGACGAGAAAAGGAGGTATGCAGAATTGATAAGAGTTGCGCTGATATGGATGCATTGGAGAATCGATCCAGTTGGGATTATGCGAGTCTATGCGTGAGAAAAAGTGTTCAGCAATGAAATAAATGTCGTTATCCATGACTGTATAGGTTTTTTCTTAAAGAGTCATAACGGACCAAAATAACGTCATAAGTAACGTACAGAGGGGGCTCATGTTTCTACCTTATGTAATTTGTCATGTCGGCAAAATTGTTGCTCAATAATCTAAAGAAAATAATTAAAATATAGATTATAAATTAGATACACATAACACAGCATGTACATGATTCTGGGCTAGTTGTTCTCTAGCAAGGAAACCAACATTCTAAAGATGGTTGCCATTGCAGGAACCTATTGCGAAAGAAAAAGAGACGTTATTTTGTCTAAGTTATCTCTATAACATAACTATTAGGATAAACAGTGCACCCACAATTCGACCCGTGCTTTAAGACACACTCTTTATAAATTGGAATGGGTTTTGTTCATTTCAAACGTGCGATACAAAAAGCTGTAACATAATTTTGAAAACTGGGACGCGTCTAAGATTATGCAATAGCGTACAAATTCAGTGCCTTAAGCGCTTTGATTAAATAAAGTATTCGTGTAGTGGAATATGAGCTAATTTGAAGGCGAAATAGTAAAAGATGTTTCAGCTTATCAGATCATATTTTTAAACGAATGAATTCCTCAATTGTTGTGATGTAACCCCGATCGATGATAGTTCATATATTATTTGCTATCATACAGCTAAATGATTTTATAGAACATAATAGGACCCATACAGAAAATATAAGGTTAATCCCACACCTTTGTTTATCCCACAGCTATGTTTAGAACATGCAATTAATAACTACTTTTGGTCTTTCACCCCTGATTGCGGCATTAAGGTCATTGGGTACGCAGTCGTTTAACGAGTTCACGAGTGTGTGTGTGTGTGTGTGTTTACGATGGATTATTATAATATGATGTATGTGAATAATAGTGTTGGGATATAAAACTGGAATGAAACTGGTGAGACTGCATTTTCGATTTCGTTTAAATGTCGAATGTACTCGAATAATGAGTTGAACAATTTATGGATTACATTTATGAAAAATGTCAGTGAATTGTTCTTAAATTTTTCCATGGAAATCGACGTTGAATTAAAAAGGTACTTTCTTTGATGAATCAGTCGTTCTTTTGTCAGTCGATCAAAGAATGTCTATCCACAAAGAATTTCCTGCTTACATCCAGTGCTTTAAAATGTAAAAAGATTGATGGCGATGAAGAAATGGTTCCAGAATTCTAACTCGTCATGGAAGCAAATTAAACTTTACGAAAATAAACATGGTTATTGCACAACTTCGGTGAGTAGAACAATAACCAGTAGATGTTTAACTTTTTTATGTCAGTAAGTAAAAAGTGTGTAGAAAGATGAGTTGTTTATAGACTTTAATTAACAATATCGGCAGGGTAAAATGCTGAATCATGCTTCACGTAGGTGTCTACACATTTTGTAAATTTCAAAATGGCAGCCATTTTTGCTTTTGGTATTTTACAGTGGTGAAACAGGAATTGTTGTTTGAACACAACCGTCTGTGTTCTACTTGAGTGTGTAACATTTGGAACGGTGTTATATTAGAATCGAGGCGTATAGCGATATTTTGTCTCCATACTCTTCTTTTGCGTGGCATTCTTAAGGACTATTGCGAGTTTCGTAAACGGAGAAATCACAATTAATATTACTACGCCATGTTAGATTCAGTTAATTTAATGTGTTTTGCTTTAATTTTATCAAATAAAGACACTATTTGATTGCATCAGGAATAAATTAAATAAAAAATAATAATGTAGGATAAATATAATGCTATGTAAGAATGATTGTGTACTTAAATGTATCCCACTCGTCTCAGAAAGGCTTTTAAGGCTAGGTAAGCCTCGCCATGTAAACATTACGTCACTCGTGGGATCAATTTAAGTACACAATCACACTGACATAGTATTCTCTATAACCCAAAATGTAAAAGCGGTAAGATCCATGTTTTGCTGAAGAGTCCAACATAATTGTCATTGTTGTAATGTCACATGTATTGGCCATTTGACCTTTCATTGTTTATAAACACTTAACTAAGTAGCTTATTTACGAAATTTGTGCTAATAACAAGCATTCGAATTAGCATGGATTCTCTGCAAAATATGTATAGTTCTCAATAACAATGGTAATGGCATGTAAAAGGAACTGAAAACACAGATAAGACGTTAATCGTCCCCAATACAGTGTTCGAGACATAATGAGAAGTAGACTGTAACAAACTGTTAAACAATAAATAACACGATGTTTTCACTTGCCTTAAATAAAGGACCAACTTATTGTATATAATAAGAATTAATACTGCTCCAGCAGCTGAAGTTTGACTTCTTTATATTCAAATATTAAAAACGTCATTTCAATATCAGGGTGCAGAATCAACAGGGTTTTCAGGGATTTACACACGGGCTGGGCAGACTGTAAACACACCTTTCAGAACTTTATTTTGCCAAATATCTCAAGTTTTTTTAACTAATTTAGAAAAATCTTTAGAGTATAAAAGGCAGTTTTTCTTGCAGTAAATGTCAATATCTTAAGGTATAAGAATAAATCCCTAAATGTCACGTTGCGTGAAGAATAACCGTATAAATGAATGCAGTACAGATAATTTATGAACAAGAAAATATTCTTATTAAATAAAGTAATTCTGATGTATTTAAACTGTCATAAGCAGCATAAACATCGGTCTTTTATGCACTAGTTGAAATTTTTAAGAACAATTGTTTTAAAAAGTTATTCGAAAAAAAACAGCATTTACCGGTCTTACAAAGTCACGTTATTCTGCATCCTGAATATTGTGCTAGCCAATTTGAGATTGTTAAGATTGTTCAAGATACGAGTATAGGAGAAAACACAATTCATCGTGTGAACCAAATTACACCATACTTTTAAAGGATGCATAGATTAAAAATGCAATTATAAACCAGCTGCTAATGATTTTGACGTTCAGTTATTATTTCTTAACCCTTTGCATGCTGGGAAATTTGTCGTCTGCTAAAATGTCGTCTGCTGAATTTCTAAAATTAGCATTTTCTTCGATTTTTTTCCAAGAATACTATCAGAATAGCAAACAGTTTGGATCCTGATGAGACGCCACGTTCTGTGGCGTCTCATCAGGATCCAAACTGTTTGCAAAGGCCTTCAAAATCCGGTTCCAGCGCTCAAAGGGTTAACATAAACATATATCTATTTTTCCCCTTTTAATATGAATCTCTCAATTGCAAACTGATAAATAGTGGAATTTACAGAATACCAATTAACCGTCTTCCGTTCCATTGTGTTCATTTTGATCCTAAAAGGTACATACTAATGGTTTATTACAATAGTTCATTGTTTAACATTCTATACTCAAGTGTTTTTCTTAATAATAAAATACCATGTGTAGATTTTCAAATAATGTATTTACTATTAAAACGGACTCGATAGTGTCTACGTAAGTCTAATAATTGCAGCTATAATAACTATCTTAAAAATAATTTCCAAAAGAATAGGTAACCACACAACTCTCATATCTTACCACGTGCATCTCTGATAGTATCGGTATAATCTCCAATTAAAAGGAAAATGATATGCATATCTTATTCATTGCGAATATTAACCGCTAATCTTTACCAAAGAAGTGGGATTAACATTTAGAGGTTACTGGGTCGGACAGCGTGTGATGAAAATGCACTGCGAGCACAGGGCCTAAATTTGAAGCATATTAGTTCTTATAGTTTGCGATCCGTCTCCCCATATACGTTTTCCATTAAATTATTAGTAATTGTTCAGTTTGTAGTATTACATTTGTCCGACAGCCGGAGGACTGCATCGGATCGGTTAATTATTACAAACATTTACTTGTTACTTGATTAACATCTACATTTGAAAACGTTATCGATGAGTTACTGTTTATGATGATGCTACATGTATTTATTACTGTTGAAAACACTCTCGTTTAAACCATATTCCACATTTAGGTCTATTTTACACGTGTGCAATGTTCCGCAAATGCGTCATTCTAGGTCGCATTTAGATAAATGTAGAAGTTGTCAGTAGTGGCATTGCTCCATCATAGCGAGGTCTACATTTTTAAAGGACAGGAAAGTTCTAATGATATATACTTTTTGTATGAAACTTGGACGAATAGTAGAAGTGATATTGATTTGCGTTGATACTTGTCTTTTAACTTCTTTAGAAAATTCCAAAATAGGAAATCTCGCAGTGGTGGTATTGTAATATATAAACGAAGAAGTAGCTTAAGGTAGTGTTATTGTAAAAAATCATTACAACACAATTATCCTGTTAAAAGTGGACCACAAATTTTTAATACAGCAGATGACTTGTATATTTGTGAAACGGATATATGGGGACAAGAGTCTCATGTATATAACACATTCAATCTAGATTTGTTTGAATTTTTAAAAAATGGTTTTTCTTATTTTTTGATTATATTGTCCATTATAATATTAATACTGTTTTTTATGATACTGACTACTATCCAGATATTGCCTCTGTTATGGCCTCAATAGATAATGTTCTTTATAACCCTGGTGTGAAATAACTTGATTTATGTAAATCCACATGCCTACGTATTGTTAATGATAGAGTTGGTAATAGCTGTAAGCGAACTTTTTATTCAAATATCGGTACTAGTGTCATTGATTAGGATTTATCATGGGTAGGTGATCGAACGCGGACGTGTTTACAATCGGTCCGGTTAAAATTCAAACTTTATAACATCGTCTAGCTTTATTTAAACTTTATTTAAACTAATGAGGCACTCGGATTGAAATATCAAGCCAGTACAGAGGTAAATATACCCGATTGTCCGAAGAAAACAGTTGGCAAGTAACAGATTGCAAAAGCAATTCACGATATCACGGAGGCCCGACATAGGCTACATAAATATAAACTTGGAATATGGAAACCCGCTCGCTGCGAACAAACTTGATATTTAGCGGCCATTCCGAGACATAAAGTGGTCATAACAAAGACCATTCCTGCATCATTCGCGATTGCATTAAGAACAAGCTTAACATGGACCCAGATAAAGTTGGAATAGTCAAGGCTCGTCGGGTAGGCCGGCGCCAAGTGGCCCGCTCCCAGGGTATTTCACGATGTAGGACAATCTTGGTTACATTCTCGGACCTGCGTGCCATCAACGATATCATGGACAACGCCAAGCTGTAACATGGCATTTTGGCTTTTCTCGTGATTATCCCCGCGAAATAAGCGACGCCCGTAATCAACGATGGCCCGAGTTCAAAGCGGCGCGAGACAAATACGGCGCCAAGAATGTCGAAATGGCCTTCCGGCAGCGCTGGTGATTCACGGAGAAACTGTAAAAGAGAGATGAAGAAGAGAGATTGCAGCAACTCTCGACATGCGTACCCTCACAATCGACAGATGAACGCGCTGACTCGCACAATATCATACAGGAACAAGTTATCACTGAAAATGTATCTGATGAAATTGAATCTGATGTATCAGCGGAATCCCAGCGCCCGAATTTAAGCACTAATCCTGGAAACAACTCTGCACCCAATAAGGCGAAGAAGTCCGCTGTCATCACTTATCAGAAACCCGGCTACCTTCTCAGGGCCCATCAAGCTACGGCTAGCATGTCCGCTGTGGTCCAGTCAGACGGTTACGTCAATAAAATACTACCGGATATTACCAGCGCCCAGGCTAAAACTTCCATATTGTAGGGATACACGGGGAATGTGGCATTCTGTAAAATATGTCTTAATATACCGTATTTCTCAACTAAATCGCACTGTAAACATTTTCTACTCTGTGTATTTAATGACAATCCAAGTGTTGACCAAACTGCATCTGCAACAAACAAAATAATTGTTAATATATTAAGTCAAGATGAACTCACAAAGAAAACATCACCTGCAAATAGGATCTCTTAGTTTATGTGATCTCAAAACCATACATATCATGCATCCAAGAAATTAAAATCGACCAATATACTGTATATCGAGTATACATACACGATATTGTGTATGTGCGTAATAATCCAAACCTAAGCAAGATAATTATTTTTAAAAATCTGGTGGTCAGTGTTTCTTTGTGAACAATAATCTGAAAAACGACTTAAATATCACTTCACTAGATTCTAATTGTAAATGTGTCTATTGGTTAAATAATGGAACTGATAATAATGTGTGAGGCAAAGTTTACATCCCACTGAAACAGTCTCACTTTCATAATGATATTACATTGATTCTTTTTGAAATTAATATAACTTCCAAATGCCTACAATATGATAAACTTTTAATTACTTGTGACACTAATAGTTAAACATCAAATTCACCGGATTATACAATCCCAGATATCTTTCGTAATAAAAACTTCTAACTTGACGAAGATATAGTATTCCCATGTAACCATGAAGACATGTTGCACCAATTTAAAATCCCAATAACTCGTTTAACTCCAATGCACAAAAGTTAATTTATCAGGAACTAAACTGCTTGACCTATGTTAATTAAATAACCTCATTGACCTTAACGAATGGATAGGCACAGATTCAAGTATCGGTAAATACACATTTCGAAATACTTCTGTTATCGATTACACATTAACATCAATAACAATAATTCACCAATTTAAAGAATTGGAAATAATTGAACTAGATTAGCTCTTCTCGGATGGCCACTGTTTACAATCTATGGTATCACAAACATCATCACCGTCTAATCAAAATATTACAGTCAAGATGGAAATCCCCATTGTAAGACCCCAAAACGGAAAACAGAAAAATCTGATGAATTAGTTAATTATCTAAACAAACCAAAATTAAGTGAAATAACCAGTTTGTTAAATAATTGTCCAAAAACCAACATTAAAAATTTCTTAAACGAGGTTTCTGATAAAATATTAAATTTATTAAAAGGCTCGACAGAAAAATCATTTTAATACCTATCATGCCCGAAAACAAATTATAATAAAAAAATCAAGAACAAACGATAACATTACACACAAGCCCTGGTTCGGGCACCAATGCCATTCTGCCTTCAATAAATATAACAGTGCTGGCAAAGCGTATCATATTAATAAAACCATCAAAACAAAACAAGCTTAACTCGGCCAGTCGGCGCTATAAACACGTGCTGCATACTGTACTCGTAAACATTGACATACTAGTGAAAAAAGATTACGTTCAATGTATTCAAATAAACCTAACGACTACTGGAAATATCTCAACAGACTAAATAAGACAACAATCCCTGATAATAATCAGACTTTTGAGCAATATTATACTTTCTTAAACAATACCAACTCCAACGGTCATATAAACGAATATCTCGCGGAAATGGACGAAATCTATACGCCTTCCATTCACACCGTCAAAACCTTAAATAGACCTATTTCAAGTGAAGAAATCCAAAAAATGATTTTTAAATTAAAGAAGAGCAAAGCGTCTTCCGATTACGGCAATATAATATATTAAAAGTACGTCGACCTCCATGCTTCCAGTGTATTGCAGCATGTTAAACATAAATTTAAACACCGGAATCATACCAGACACCTGGCTAATTCTCTACTTGTAAAAGCATCATTGCTGGTGTTCCCCAAGGATCTATTTTAGGACCTCTTCTATTTCTTATTTACGTTAATGATCTTTCGCTAGATCTTACATGTGATTCTGCAATGTATGCTGATGATACAACATTGCACACTGTGGGAACAAATATTCAAACACTTCAAAATAAGCTACAAACAAATCTTTCAATTGTAAATGATTGGTGCCAAACTAATAACATGATTATTAATCCACTAAAAACTACTTGTATGGTATTAGGGTCAAAACGGAAAGCTCAAAACATGACAGATCTAAAACTTAAAATTTCAGATACAGTGATCAAAACAGTAAATTGTCAAAAACTTCTTGGCCTTTATATTGACAATACTCTATCTTGGAAACTACACATTAACAGCGTTTGTTCAAAAATGTCATCACGAATGTTTCTTTTGCAAAAAATAAAACCATATTTAACCCTTGAATTGCGTAAGCTCTTCTATAATGGTTATATCTCACCTATATCCGACTACGCATGCGTTACCTGGAGTTCAGCGGCCAAAACGGAAATTAATAGAATAGTCAAAATACAAAAGCGTTGTGGTGCACATATTTTTAATAAAGGGAACAGCACAAATTCAAAAACACTATTTAAAGATCTAAAATGGTTGACTTTCGAACAGCGTAATCACTATTTCACGTCAGTTATTGTATTTAAAGCATTTCACAATCAAACCCCAACATACATACGTGACCTTTTGACACCATCACAAAATATTCACTATAACTTGCGATCTTGCGAAAAGGGGGATTTAAAGCTAGTGCGAATACCAAAAACAAACTATTTCAAACAATCGTTTGAATTTTCTAGCAAAACAATTTGGAATTCGTTACCCCAATCTATACGTCAAACAAACAATTTAATTACATTTAAGAAAAAATTAAAAGCTTATCTTTCTTCCACACTTTATGAAATAAACTGAACATGCTTCATGTTGTTTTAGTAAATAACATTAGTTTAATGTTTAAATACTGTTCTTGCATAAATGGTTATTGTAGTTTTATGTCTGTCATTTTGTTTTTAATTATAAAATATATCATTATATGTGTATGCATATATGATTCTTTATGTTTTGTTCTTATTGCTCAAGATGAAATATGATGTATTTGTTGTAAATTGTTTCTTGTTAGAAGACCTTGTTGAAAATAAGAAATGTATTATATAAATTGCATATTATGTAATTTCATCTGATGTATTTCTTAACAAGTCTATCTTCTTTAAATAAAGATTTTATTATTATAATCGAAAAAATAAAACCAATTTATAAAAATAAAGGCTCTCACAGTGAACCAAGTAACTATTGCCCTATTCTTAGCTGCCTTGGCCAAATTATTTTCTGCCGTTATAAATCAAAGAATTAACTTATTTTAAAATGAGAACAATTTACTTAACGAAAACCAAGCCGGATTTCGAGGTAGCTATTCAACATATGACCATATATTTGCACTTAATGTATTAATCCAAAAACTAAGATCTTAAAAACATTAACTATTTTGCTCATTTGTAGATTGTTTAGTTGCCTTTGACTCTATCTCGAGAGCTGATCTCTGGTACAAAATCTTCAAACTGGGTAAAAGAGAAAAGAGTGTTGATGGTATTGGAAATACATGGATGTATTCAAACATAAAATCGTGCGTCTCTTCCAACGGCACTAAATCCCAATTGTTCACAGCACATGTGGCTAGCGACAATATTTCCCCTATTTTGTTCTCTATGTATATGAATTACCTAGGAGATTACCTTAAACAACATTGCACTGGAGTAAATCTTGAAATATCTGTTGGCGACACTACTTACATTTTAAAACTCCTTGTATTGCTGTTATGCATACGACACAAAAATATTCGGTCAAAATAAGGCTGACTTTAATGCTTGTCGCAACTGTTTTTAATGAATGATGTCAACAATGGAAATTGATAATTAATTGCACTAAAACTAAAGTTATTGTTTTTTGTCACGAAAAATAAAGTGAATACCAATTCTACTTAAACAACCAGCCACTTGAAAAAGTTAAATAAAACAAATACCTAGGAGTAGTATTTACTTCCTCGGGCAGGTTTCTAAAATGTAAAAATCATCTGTATGAACAGGCAAATAAAGCCATGTTTACTTTGTTTACATGTTTAAACGGTGTGATGAAAGTGTTATGAAGAATAGTGGTCATGGTGTGTTCACGCATGCGTTACAGGCTGATCATAATGGGATAAGTACTGGGGAATGAGGCTTTTTAAATAGATTGAAAGCTTTGATCGACGGACTATAAACTACTTTAACTGTAAATGTTACCCTATGACATAAACAAACACACACACTAAGATTAAAATAAAAAATATAGTAAACGCATACTTACTGTTGACCGATATATATCCAATAATCGCTGCAATCTACTCCGTGATAGAAATGCATTTATCTGGTAAGAACACCTGACTCATTCAGTATAGAATTATCAATGAAATTTATTCACACGACACTGACCAATCATAAGTTATTATTTTCCACACACTACACCACGTGGGGCACAAAAAGGGTTCGTTATTTTTAATAAAATCGAATAAAACAAAATACCAGTGTAAATATATATAACAGAAGTATATACCATATTATAAAAAGCATTGTATAACGCGAAGATATCAGGTATATACTTTTGCATGCAGCCTTTACACATAAATCCATTGGCTACCCTCCCATAACGTTTATTTCGATGGGAGTTTAACCTAATTGGAGTTTAGAAACTGGCCTTTACCAACCACAAGTCGTCTATTTGTAGCACAGGCAGGAATGTCAATAAATAAAGGCCTAAATTAAACGAGGCATGTGTGTGATTCAGTACTTTGTGTTTCTGCCGTTTTGATAAGGCTTTTGTATTGTGTTTCGCTTAACAATTGTATGCTGTTATTGGAGTTATGTTTTTAAAGTTATGATGTAGTGTTGCAGATTTTAAAGCGAAACAAAAAGTTAAGTAGAACTCTTTCAACGTCCTTGAAATGCCAATTATAAGTCAACTTTTTTCACGACGATCTTTGCTGTGAATTATTTATGGCATTTACATGACAACCCATAAATTAACCTCCCGATAATAAAATTTATGCTGCATGATTTGTATAATGTTGAAAATGAGATACTTGTGTGGAAGTTATTACATTGAAAAGGATGTTCTAACAAGAAATGGCTTTTATTAATCTCTTTTTATTAAACTGTTTGCACTAATTTGTACCCATTTTTAGTCTGTTATTGTGAAATTGACTTAAAAATATTAAAAGTAAATATGTCGAATTCGATTTGCCACTAAATTAAAAACCTAATTTAACTTAAACTCAAACTCGTTGAACTTTCCTGAATGTATTTGTTTGGTTTGATTTTCGACGGTTTTGTGTGTCACTTTTTTGCAAAAAATGCTATCTCTGATAATATAATGTATATCTAATAACCTATAATAAGTTGCCTTCATAAATGTTGGATTACCTTATTCCTAGTCATCGACTAAATTGTTGCTACCCCTATCTGATGTCTCCTGTTTATGCCCCCGGTAGGGTGGCATATAGCAGTTAAACTGTCCGTCAGACTGTCCGCCTGTCCGTCCGTCCGAAAACTTTAACATTGGCCATAACTGGCAATATTGAAGATAGTAACTTGATATTTGCCATGCATGTGTATCTCATGAAGCTGCACATTTTGAGTGGAGACAGGTCAAGGTCAAGGCAATCCTTTCAAGGCAAAGAAACTCAAAAAATACAATCCAAGGGAACTAATAAGCTTTAAAGGGGAGATAATTTCTAAACACATCTCTGGTTTATACATATTTCATAATTAAAACAATATATAATGATTGATACTGTAAAGGAAATCAATAAATAAATATCCTGATCAACTACCCTAAATAATGACCTCATTGTGTTTTTTTTTTAAACCTTTATTTTGTGAATTGTTTTTTTTATGTGTGAACTATACGCTTACCTATTGTCACAAAATATGTATCATGTATTATGTGACCTGTGAACTTAAATGCAGATATGTTCTGTGCTGTTCGAATTATTTATTGACAAACGAATACAAATATTCATCTATAGTATAAATACATAAAAGAAGTTTTAGTTATAATAAATACGATTCTTAATAGTACTATTTAATTGATTTCATCAAACCTCGAAAGAATATTAGTGTTCTTTCATGTATTGTTTTTTTGTAAGTGTTTATGCAACTTTTATGTTACAGTATGTTATGTTGTTATTCGTATTCATGTGTCAGAAAATGATTAGTATATTTTAGTATGAAGACGATGTTCGGTTGTTTAAGTCTGTCTTTAAATGATGTACGATTTTTGCAGCATATGTATCGATATTGTTTCCATTGCCAAAAGTTATACAGATGTTGTTCACTCGATTCAAGTTTAAGGAGTAAACGATTAGATATATTGCATTTGATTTAGTTTAAATTGTATTATTGTATATTAATATATTTATTATTATTATATCTATTATATTCTTATTTTATTATATTCAATAACAACACATTTACAAAAAAGGCATATGGCATGGGCTTGCATGCAGGTTAGCAAACATACATTTTTATTTGTTGTACAATACTCTGGATGGTAAGCTGAAATACCCAGAAACAATCTGATATATCAATACTTACCATAAGGTCCCGTGATTTCAATCGAACAAGAGTCCTTCATTTTGTTGCAAGCAAGTTGCAATTTTCTCCTTTTTGACTCCTGCAAAAAAGTAACATTACATCATTTTGACACATTTTTGTTCTACAAACCACTTGACAGAATGACCAGAAATGATAATTTATGGAAATAAAAATAAAAAATGTGAAAATTTTGTATTCATTATTACAATAAATAAGCTATTACAAAACCTTAAGCATGCATTTAGGAACATTTCAAGTTACATCAGTATTTTATCATCATCATTTTTATTTTGCACCTTCTTTATTTTAAGACCTTGGATCATTTTGACTCCTAATTTTCCAAATCTACTATAATCCCCTGGACATTTCTTTTCTCAATAGCTTCTTAATTTCGTCATTTTAAAGCACACAATTCATTTGTTAACACATTAATTCTAAGTAATTAAATACATTTGGCCACTTCGGAGTGTTCATTTATGACTATAAGAGGATGTCAAAGAAGCTCGTTGGGAGATATATAAGCTGATACAAGTTTTGACCAAGTTCTTTTACAAGTTTTTGACACGGTTGCAAAAAATATTTCTAAAGCCTGATATCAAATGAAATGTAAGTAATTGGTAACCTAACTTAAGCATTTTAGGGAAGATTAAATTAATTATGTTGAGAAATAATTGAATAACGAAAGCCCACACTCCTACGGACATTAAAATTGATTGTTTACACTTAAATTGCACGGTATCATTGAGCGCGTGTCCAAACAAACATACAAAATGACATATAATAGCACCGTGAACCTTTTTAAAGAGAGTGGCGGATTAAGGCACTCTCATAGTTACTTTATACACAATTAAGACTTATATTTTGAAAAAAAAATGCATTATCAAAATGTTCCCGAGATAAAAAAACGGCTATTGTAATTATAAAAGCGAGAACATAAAGGATGATTATTACAAATACATGCGCGTGCTTCTGACAGTCAACACATACATAGACACTAAGCAAATGTGGATTCTTATAATAGACGCCTTTTTAGTTATAATATATTGGGAATGGTGTATGTAGCTATATGATGGCTATATAGTAAAGCGTATTAAGTTGCTTATATTTCAATTTTCATATTATTTATATGAATCCCTATGTGTTCATGCATCTATGTCTAATTCAGTTTAATGTTGAAAAACAATTAAGTATATCCTTAGTATGCTTACTACATTCACAATCAATACGGTTATCGTCTTCGAATGTAAATCTGACATTAAAAAAAAATGTATACATATTTATATATATATATATATATATATATATATATATATATATATATATATATATATATATATATATATATATATATATCCGTAGTCAGAATCAATCAGGACTTTGTCGAGATATCGATCGCAACTTAAGATACAGTAGGTGAAGCGATCTTACGGTCCAATTGAGACAGCTTAAAGCCTATATTGAGGTGACAGTATGGCATTAAGATATTGTCATGCAAATTATTGGCGTAATTAAGTTTCGACAGGACGTAATCGAATACACGTCTCAGAGTGATGGAGCGGTCGACATATATGAATTTATGCCGACAGCCTCTTAATATGTAGCTTAAATTTCATATGGAACGACGGTTATTAGAACTAAAAATGAATTGTCTAAAAAATTTAACTTAATTATGCGTGTTCATATTGTTAATCTCTAACTTGATATTCCTAATCTCTGAGCACGTAAGTCTTTGCGTCATTAGCAGCGTTCATATACAGTACATTTCTTAGACGATAAAGCAATTTATCTTGAATCTTAGCCTCATTTAAATCTCAAAATATGATGGACCAAACGCTCTCAATGTACGGTTGATACAGGTTAACATACGCTATGTAAATATTTATATCGAAAAGAGAACATATTTAATCTAAACCATTTATAAAAACAGAAGCATATTGTGCTATTATGTAGAAAGGACTCATCTCTCTTTAACTGTAAATGATGTGCTTTCGTATGAAAATTATTTTAATTTCAATATGATGGAAAGATTCAATTCACGAAATAATTTACATCAGGTGTAAATGCTACATTTTATTATATTGTGATTCAATAGCTTTGGGTCAAACATGATGTATTTTATATAAATGTCTTCAAATCTTTGATAAGGTATTAATAAAAAGATGTTTGACTTTTATTTTGCTTATAATTTTGTATTGGTAAAAATACTGCTATGTTTCGTTCTCATAACAAAATATAAACACGGGTGGTTATGTACAAAATCAAAAGACACCATAGTGTTTTTATAAAAATACAGTATGTTCGCGACGTTTTTCCTAATACATTCATTATACATACGTCTAAACCAGATTTTTGTAATCAACATCGAGATGTTGTCCAAACTGACGTTATGTACTTGGTTTTATATTAACCTCATTTTCTAAAGAATTAAACGTTCATTTTCAGGTATGACTCAAATGCCTATTGAAATTCCGTCCCAATCGAAACTTTATATACTCAACAGATGGTTTAAAACTCGGATATAATTTGGGATGTAATAATTCGTCTCGTTCTTGGAAAAGCAGGATTTGCAAAAACATAATAAGTGTATGCCTTTAAGCGAAACAAAACTGTGCTATCTTTATCATACTTAATCATAATGTTACATTCTTACCGCGCAATTGTCTTTCTTCAACAAAATTTGGCAATACTGAACAGTACTATACTATTCGGAATTAATTTCAAGCTTGTTATTGACTCTTAGTGGCAAACGGTCGAAAACCATGTTATGATTTTATCATCGGTGATTGCTACATTAGGTGTACATGCTACATTTTATTATATTTTGATTCAATAGCTTTGGATCAAACATTATTATTTCATATTAATGTCTTCAAACATGTGATAAGGTATTAATTAAAATATGTTGTTCGACTTTCATTTTCGCTGAAAGGTGAAAATGAGTTAATATTTGACAAGAGATACATGATAGTAATGTGAATATTGTGAATATTTGTTGTTCGTATGTTTGTCTCTTTCGAACATGATTCAAGAAGATGGCTGGTGCAGTGTTTATTGCATATGCAATGAACTGAAACAGATGTCACACACATGTAATTTGAATTGTTTTACTCTCTATGTGAACAACTGCGATTTATATCTTATGCATGTCATGGTGTCAATCTACATTATGTTATCGGGATATAAATACCTGTCATAATTGTCAGCACCAAAAAGTTGCAATTGATGCGAAGCGCTGAAAGGTGAAAATGAGTTAATATTTTACCAAAAGTACATGATAATAATGTGAATATTAATGGAAGATATTCTGTATATAATTGACCACACATAAATTTGTGAGGATAGTTTCATTCGCACGACCATTTTAGTACTCGACGATTGTCTAATATGTAGGTGCCCTTGTTTTGTATTCCGTCCGAATGCCACTGGCTAATAATGTTTGTTCTGCCAAATATTGCTTTAATGACGCCGTAAACATTCATCAATGTATGAGCACGCTGATTTATGCATAAACCAAACCAATAAGAAGGCTTACCGGATAATTGGAAACATTACAATTAGTTCTGCGCGAGATATACGGTTTTGTTACAGTAATGAAATGCACTTGTTAAGAGCATTTACAATAGTTATGCATTGTTCGCCAATCCGTTTTATCACTCGACATTGCGTGTCAGTAACTTATATTGCATGAGTTGGTGCAGAGATCCTTGCCAGCGTACAATTTGAGTTGTCGCCCAAACAGTAAACAAATAACATTCGGCGATATTGTCTATGATCAAACAAATAGGAGTCTCATATGTTGTGCCCAGAATCACTTACATGCTATTGAGCCCTACGGTATTGCAAGTGTGCTATCATGATTCGTTATGTACAGCCGTTAACGATTAAAACACTTATTCATATCGAGCCATTGGCATCTGTCGTGCAAATCAAAGTGTTAAAAGCAATGCAATAATGTCGTTGTATCACTGTACCATATCTATGTAGATGAATCTAGAAGCACAATGTGTTGATTGACATATTGAAAATGTGTGTTTGTAAGAGATAATACAGCTGTCTGTTTGTGAGGTTATGTTAGAGTTTCACTCCTTTATATTATATGTGTGAACATTCAATTTCATTAAATAAGGCAACATGGAAACGAAGCCGTAAGTCATCGTTATTGGTATATTCACAATTGTCTTTTGGACATGCTCAAAGGCGGGGGTAGGTAGGTAGGTTTTGGCCGAATCACTTTATAAACGTCTAAGAGTTCGTTTTTTCTTATTTCGGTTTTTAGCAAAGCAGGAGTTTAAGTGGATCACATATATTTGCATATTTATTTTGAATACTGGATGCGGTTGGCAAACTGCCCTGTACTACAGCCACATTTCTATATGCTGCCCTGTACGACATACACATGGTAGTATTCTGCCTTGTACAGCAGCCAAATGGTGGTATACTGCCCTGTATACCAGTAATACACTGCCATGTACAACAACCGCTTGCAAAATATACTGCCCTGTACCACAGCCACATGGTAGTGCATTGCCCTGTACAAGGGTCACATGGTAATATACTGCTCTGAATACTGCTCTGTATAAGAACCACATGGTGATATAATGCCCTGTACAAAAGGCACATGGTAGTAAACTGCCCTGTACAACAGCCAAATAATAATATACTGCCCTGTCAAGAGCCACATGGTAGTATACTGCCCTGTACAAGAGACGCATGGTATTATAATACCCTGTACAAGAGCCACATGGTAGTATACTGCCCTGTGCAACCGTCACGTGGTAATATATTGCCCTGTACAACAGCCAAATGGTAATATACTGCCCTGTGCAACATACACATGGTCATATACTGCTCGCACAAAAGCAAAATGGTAATAAACTGCTACCCTGTACAACAGACACATGGTAATATACTGCCCTGTACGTATGTTTACAATTTCTTTTCTTCTCACAAGCGACTTATGCAAAAACTTAGCAATCCTTATTATATTATGTTCATCTTTTAAGCATAAGATAGCATAAAACATTTGATGAGATCGGTTTCTTAACCGGTCAGGTTTGAAGAATGTTTGCCTAAATGTTATTCATCTTCAGCTACGCTTATATTATTTTTTACACATAATGGACAAAATCTTAAATGTCTATCTATTGATAAACGTCGACCTTTCTCAATCATGAGATCATGCGCTGAGCAACGAAAACTTGACAAAGTTTTCCTTAAAACAGAAGACATATTTATATTCAGATATGGTTCACAGTACAAATCAGTTATAAAAAATATATAATGCAATGCTTTAGGAGAATTGTCAATTTTTTATTTCCGTACTTGAAGATAACAATCTTGTAATCGTGTTTTGAACAGATGTATAAAATTGACTTCATGCCCAACACCTTGAGCAAACCAAACATAACCAAATCCATAACTAAATAGTAATTCTCCGATATGACTAGCCCATGTACTTCTACCTGCATCATCTAAATATTTTAACATTTTATAACACTGGTTCGGGTATCTATGATTTTCCATACGGGTGATTTTCAACCAGAACTTGATGCAATTTGACATATATGTTATACATAAAGGAAGTCTACCACATTCTCCTAAAGCTAAGATATCAGGTGTGCACTAGATTAGGATATAATTCACAGTCTGTATGATTTGGGACAAGCCACATGATCTATGCTTTAAGACAAGCAAAAAAGCAATATTTATGATGAACCGCATGCATTACGCTTAAGTATGAGCCACAGGCGCTATTTAAACTTTGACTTCACGAGAGACTGATTGCGTTTAAGATATAAGAAAAAGGATATAAACAACCTCACGTTGAAAATAATTGATGGACAATTCAGAAGGGCTGCAGTAAACATTTCTCCATGTAAGTGATAGGTAATAAGTTTTCCAAGCTGCTTTTTGACGCTTATGAATAAGCTTTCATAATAAATCTTTACGGCCAATGTTGACTTCTCGTTGACCGGAGATGTTGTGTTTGATACATGTGATATGCTTCATTATAATAAAACAGGATGTCACACACAATACAGTACAACATTCTTTGATATGTTTATAGTTGCGTTTATCATATTACGTTATATGATTCACCCTGAATCTCATAGTTAAGATATATTTTACAACAATATTTCCTAAGTCCAACGAATACCGTTCCTTAAACCATAGGTACTGAAGGCCGTGAAAGGGATGTCAATTTCCTTACACCTTATACGTCTCCTAAATAAACAACAAACACAACGATATAAATTGAAAATACAGCTTGTATTATGGTATCTATGCGTACCACCAGATGACACATTTATAACATATGACAATAAACAAATGTGAACATTTTGATATAGATTTCATAACTCATACATTAATTAACGCTCATATAGTTTAAAACAACAGCAAAAATAATATTCATGCAGATAATCATTTTCATGAGAAAAACTTGTCAATGTTTTATATCCAATAAAATATGAAGAAAATTTACGTGTTCTCTGGTTCGTATCGCAAAGCCGAATGGCTATTCCACGAGCATATTTGCCCGCCAAAACAATACACTGAGCGACCCCTACAGGAGACTTTCTTATGCATAGGAAAATAATTTACCTCTAATTCGCTGCGCTCAAACTAGGAAAATTATATTTCCTTACACCGTATACGTCTCCTAAATAAACAACAAACACAACGATATAAATTGAAAATACAGCTTGTAGTATGGTATCTATGCGTACGACTAGATGAACGAAAAGTTTGGGCAAAAATAGCTAAAAATTGATTGACAAGTTTTCTATAAACCAAACAAAAATCAAACGTTTATAAACCAAGTGATTTGGAAACAATCAGTCTAGAATTCATATCATCTTTCACATATCCATCTTTTGCACTTTCACTAGTCCAGCGACCATGTCTTTTAAACAGTCTATCTCTAACACCGCTGTTTGCAGCAGATGTAGCTCCGCCTGATCCCAAAGAGTGCAAACCAAAGCTAGAAATATCTGACACATGCGATTGAAAAGCCTTAATAAACTGCTCGCGTAAGCTTGTATAAGACATAGCTTTCATGACTTTTCTTGGTTTAAAACCGGTTTTAGTCTTAGACAAATTGCAAAATATATAATCGTCTCCCTTCAAATTTGCCCATTCAATGTATTTCTGTAGATTTGTGTAAGGACACAATACAGTTCCCGATTTAGCAATTGGTATCCATGACCCATCTCTATACTTGTCAGTTTTACTCGACTCAACAAAAACTAAAATATATGTATCCTCAAACACAATGTCAGATACTTGTTATTGTAATAATTCTGCACTGCGCATAAACCCCGCATAGCCTAATAAACTGGCGACAATTATTCGTTGAGACAGTACATCTTTATCTTTGTAAATACGTTTGTACATATCTAATAATATTTCCACCGTAATGGGTTCCTTTTTATTAGTTTGAGTTGACAAAATTCTTTTTGCTGACTCTACTACATTGACTACTGTTTTAGAATCAGTAGGAGAATCTAAACCACATAAATTATGCATCCATTTAATCCATTTAATCCCGTAAAATGCAGATATAAAAGGTGCGGGGGTTTTTGCACTTTGTAAACAATACACTAAATACAAGGCCACCGGAAAAGCCTTGGCGGGCAAAATGTCACTACTCCCTAACTGATTGCACAAAGCCCAATTTCTCCATCGCATAAATGCTCCTTCATATTTAGAACATGTACTCTCTGCTCTTGATTTGCGCAAGATGCCCGGGAGCAGCTCCACCCTTTCCGCCAAGACCTCCGGTAACGCCTCAATTTCATCCGCATGGATCTGAAAAAACATCTGAAAAAACATATGTAAAAACCAAACAAAATAAATACAGATTCTCTTTTACTAACCGATGTACATAATCAATTACAGATCATTCTCAGACAAGCGTCTTACTGATCTTCAACTACAGACAAGCGTCTTAATCGCTCTTTAATCACAGACAAGCGTCTGAAATGATATTTAATCACAGACAAGCGTCTTAAATATATTTAATCAAAGACAAGCGTCTAAAAATGATATTAAATCAAGCGTCTTACTGATAATAAATCACCGGCAGGCTTCCTACTGATATTAAATCAAACACAAGCGTCTTACTGATATTTAATCACAGACAAGCGTCTTACTGATATTTAATCTATGACAAGCGTCTCAAATCATATTTAATCATAGACAAGCGCCTTACTGATATTTAATTCCAGACAAGCGTCTTAGCTACATGTCATCACAGACAAGCATTTCAATTATATCTAATCCACTACAAGCGTGTTGATGATATTGATAAACGACAAAAAAATCGTTTTCTAACAAGAGTCCTGACCGCCCTGCGGCTTAATAAATACAAAATTATGCATTATCAAGTCTTTTCAACTGCATTGTGATTATATCACAACCTATTCACTCCCTGAAATCCATGTAACAAGCAAGCATGACAAATTTTAAATTTACGTTGCCGAACATACCCTTTCCACTTTGACATGGAACTTAAAATCGCCTGTCAGATGGCAGATGAATAACATCCAATATCTCAGGAATAAAATGTCCATTCGGACATAACAATGGCCAAAATACCGCAGAGTTCCATTGCGGAACAACTAATACACCGCGTGCTCTATCAACCATCATTTTGTTCACAACTCTTGAAATAACAGAAATAGGAGGCACAAATAATCCTAATTCAAAAGACCATCTAGCAGTAAATGCATCTATTCCTACCGAACCAGGGTTCCAAAATCTGGAATAAAAACGATCAACTTTTCTGTCGTAATGCGATGCAAACCAATCCACCAATGGTTAGCACACCAAACTTTTCGATTATTAACGTCAATAACTCGTTTGATATCCCCCAATCATCAATGTCCTCTATCTTTGACAAATAGTCTGCCCGTTCATTTTCCGTTCGAGGGACCCACTCAACCTCTAATATAATGTTGGTGGCTAAACTTAAATTTAAAATATCCATTGCCAAATCTTGCAAATATCTTTTTCTGGAACCTTTTTTAACGATGGCCACACCAGACTGATTATCAGAGAACCATTTAATGCGCTGATGAACAAGCAAGTGTTTGAGAGAACAAGAGTATTCTAAACACAGCTGTTAATTCTCTCCATGTTGAGGACTTTAGTGCTTCATCAGGTGACCACATTCCATGCGAAACACCATTGATCGCATCAACTACATAACCACCGTAACCTGCGTGACTAGCATCAGAATACACAACTTTGGAACATTTATGTGAATCAAATATGTCCTTCTTATTCAATTTGGAAAGATTTGACTGCCAAAACTGAAGTTCATGTACACTTTCTTCTGTTAGTCTTATCTTAGAATTCCAAGAAACGGCTGAATTTATATCAAAAGTCAAGTACCTGGTCTTGATTTGAGCGATATTTCCTATAACAATTGACATTGATATGATTTGACCAACAAAACAGGCTATTTTTCTTACAGAAATAGATCTAAGTAATGTAGATTCTTCAATCAATGAGGAGCATGTACATAATGCCTTAGTTTTCCTATGCTCGGCAATCTGAATCTCACCCTTGAAAGAATCAAGCACAGCTCCCAAAAACTGCACGACTTGAACTGGTATCCAAATGCATTTGTCTGCTTTTGGAATAAAACCTGAGCTGAGTAAATCTTGTTTTACTTGAGTGCCTAAAACCAAAGTGTTTTATATGAATCTGAACAACCAAATCCGTCATCAAGAAACATAAGTACGGATTAACCCTCGCTGCGCCATTTTTTGATCAAAAGGCGACAAATCTTTGTGAAAATCCAACAAGCACTACTTAATCCAAACGGAAGTACTAGAAACCGGAAGTAGCGGACCTTGCCGTCCGTCCCCTTCCAAGAAAATCCTAGAAAATCACAATGTGGTTTGAAAATTTCAATAAAATGATAAGCGCTTGTAATGTCAAATTTCACAATGAAAAATCCTTTCTTCAAATACGACAATGCCACTTTTAAATCATCAAATTTAACACTTTGTTAATATAAATGTTTGTTTACAGCTCTTAAATCTAATATAAGTCTCTTTTTTCCATCACTTTTTTCTGAAACTGTCAACGGATTAACAACATGTGGAGGTTCCTCGCAAATTTCAATTAAAATTTGATCTAACAAATTTTGAACGGCCTCAGACACAAACTCAGTATAACTGCTAGCAGATTTATTATTGTTCAATAACTGCCTTGGTTGCTTGGTGGTTTAAAATGGTATTTTATAAACAGATTTAATAACATCAAGAACATAATCATTTGTTCCAATACTTTCCCAAAATTTAATATTTTCACGTAATCGTCCCCGTACAATTATGTCTTTGTCACATTGCTCGTATTCAAAATAGTCTTTGGTAAATGTATTATAATCATAAAGATACTCATCTTTCAATGTCTCTGATTGCTCGCGCTTGGGACTGCTACTTGGCCCCGGAACCGGAAGTGGATGTCTGGGTGTTTTGACCTCTCGGGACGTAAGGACAGTTTCGCCGGAAGTGCGAGAATTCTCCGCAGGCGAAACAACTTCCGGGACCCGTTGCACTCCCACTGCTGGGTCCGCCGCTGTTGTATGGTCTGTTACCTCGAAAAAGACCACCGCGACCACCGCCATAGAGCCCGCGCATGGGAGCAGCAGCATACGGGTGGAAACGTGATGACGTCATCAGAGACGACTTGCCTTTTGTTGCGTTTTTCTTCTTCTTTACGGCTTTATTGTCAGTTTGGTTAATCTTTGCTTCGTCCTCGCTGTCGCTAGCCACAGGGTTTGACTCGTACAGCTTCACTGCGTCCCAGCCGCCCTCGGACGTGTCCGCTATGAGTATCAGTTTGTTTCGTTTCTTGATGTTGTTTAACGTTTCCGCTATTAATTCTCGACAATAGCCAGTTTTTCCGTGTTCAATGCTCCAGTCAATTTGTTTTAGATTGTCTGCAATGTCCTTATTGAACTCGAATTGTACTCGGTTTCCTTTGAAACGCAACGTAACGTCCTTTTCTTTCTTAAATCCTTTGACCTTTTCTTGTGCACTAAATACCGACCCCAGAATCTCTTCCTTCATGTTTTTAAATTCACTAAACAGTAAATTTAATTTGGCGTGAATATCATCGTTTGAATTTTCATCCGCCATGTTTCCCAATTACACAAGTGATTGTAGTCAATTCAAATTTACGTGTTCTCTGGTTCGTATCGCAAAGCCGAATGGCTATTCCACGAGCATATTTTCCCGTCAAAACAATACACTGAGCGACCCCTACAGGAGACTTTCTTATGCATAGGAAAATAATTTTCATCTAATTCGCTGCGCTCAAACTTGGAAAATTATATATCCTGAAGTACAAAATAAATCAAGTTTTCAAAGACGTCACCATTGGAAACGAAATTATTTAGGGGGATTTAATTTAATTGACGCACGATTGAAACGGAAACGTAAAAATAAAACTTGTGAAACTTCAAACTTGAAACTTGCTTATTTGATGAAACGACTATTTATATAAATATATTCAATGGCATTGTACAAAACATATTTATGTACATACAGTTGATACAAAATAAGAGTGATTGATGCTATTATAAAGCATTAATTGAAAGATTAATAATCTTAAATTGTGTGATATAAATAAAAATGCTGTAAGAAACTTTAGCAATAAAGCAATGCCGGCTGCAATATTAAAACAAATTAGAAGAAAAGTATTTAAAGACACTGTTTTTCGTTAACTAAAAGGATACGTGAAAGTATATTTCTGCGCTCTGGCTGTCGGATTCCGCAACTACCGGTAACCTGTCACCCTGTGACTAAAAGACAGCTGGATGACGTCATTCAATCATTGAGCTAAGAAGCCCAAATGAGTTTTGTTTACCGGCCACTTGTACAATAAATATATTTGTCGAGCAAAGAAGCCCGCACACTTTTTTAATTTCCTGGTTCTCCGAGTCCTGGTTTTTGGACAAATAAGCCCATAGCACGGAGTCTCAATTATTTTTAAAAACACAGGAATTACAAGATTTGAAGAGACATGTTTTCAAATTCCTTTTGAAAATGTCTATTGAGACAGATGTCCGGATGCTTGAGGGTAGGTCATTCCACAGTTTCGGACCAACAACTCTAAAACTCCAGTCCATGAAAGTTTTTCTCTTTGTGCGTTTAACATTATAACATCCGTCATACGAGACGGTAGATCGTAGGTTACGTGCTGGTTCTTTTTCTGTTAAAAGTTCTGTAAGGTATTTTGGAGCGTGACAAATATAAGAATTATACATGAAGGTCAGTAATTTAAATGTTATCCTGGCCTTTACTGGTAGCCAGTGTAGTTCATACAAAGCATCTTTTGAACTGTAATAGTTCTGTCGTCCGAGTACCAATTTGGCACACATGTTTTGGATACGTTGCATTCTGTTAATTTCGAATTGAGCTGCTTCATACAATATGAGATTACAATAATCCAGATGGTGTATTACCAAAAACAAACTAGTTCTACTGTTTCTTCTTATATCAAGTATTTTCTTATGTTTTTATTTGATTTTATTTTAAGGTAGTTGTACATGGCTGTTCAGCACTTAGTTTTGATGTGTTCTTTAAAATTCAGTGTTTCATCTAAATATGCACCTAAATACCGCATGCATTTTTCTGCTTTAACAGTGTCACCAGCAATATCTATTTCTTTTGATTGACATTAATTAAATTGGGATCTTCTACCGAACATGAAGAATTCCGTTGTTGATGCGTTCATTTCCCCAGTGTATTCTCGTTCATCCTGTTGATAATAACGAGTGCGCAACGTTCAAGTTCATGAATGGCAGATCTTTAAACAGCAAAAGATATAGGGTTTAATTTCAGATAATTAAATAATATCAAAGCTTAGAAATAAATATTCTCAGGATTAAATGTACGCACATGAAATCAAATTTACCGTTTCCTGAGAAAGCAAGGCAAACAACGACGTTTACGAATGGTAGTAAAAACCAAGGCTACAAGCGGCGGAGGCAATGCTTCTTAACACGGGCACAGCCTGAATCAATTTTTTGGATTGATAAATAATGCACATATATACTATTGAATAATTAGCTATAGATTTAAACGTAAACGTTTATTTATTTGAATCAAAAACTATTTCTTAATTAGAACACCACTGTTTTATTCGTATAAATTTTAACGTTTATTTTTTCTCATCTCAAATTTAAATTGTTAATATGATATAAACGTGTTATAACAAGATCTTTTACCACGTGCATCTCTGATAATATCTGTATAATCTTCAATTAAACGGAAAATGACATGCATATCTTGTTCATTACGAAGATGAACCGCTAATCTTTACCAAAGAAGTGAGATTAACATTTTGCATAGATTATTGGGTCAGGCAGCGTTTGATGAACTTGCACTGCGAGCACAGGGGCAATATTGGCAGTATGTCGTTCTTTTACTAGGTGATCCGTCTCCCCGTATATTATATTCATTAAATGATTAGTTATTATTCGTTATATATTGTTACATTTGTTCCACAGCTGGAAGACTTATCAGAATGATTAATTGTCCCCTACCGGTGAAACCGGAGGGGACTTATGGTTTGCGCTCTATGTGTCCATCAGTCAGTCAGTCAGTCAGTCAGTCAGTCAGTCAGTCAGTCAGTCAGTCAGTCTGTCACACTTGTCTGGATCATGTGATTACTTTACAATTTCTTAATATTTTTCATGAAACTTGAAACATGGATAGATGGCAATATGGAGATAATGCACGTCATTTCATTTTGTTCCTACATCGAAAATTATGGTTGCTATGGCAACAAATACAAAACAATCTGGGACAACTGTGGAGTTTCACCGGTAGAGGACCATATTGCTTGACAATAGTCTTGTTATAAAAACATTAAATTTGGACCTGATTATCGTCTCCAGTTGAAAATGTTGTCGATGGGTTACTTTTTTATGATGATGATATTTATTACTGTTGAAAACATAGTACACATTTAGGTCTATTTGTCATGTGTGCAATGTTCCGCAAATGCGTCATTTTAGGTCTCTTTTAGAAAAATGTATTAGTTGTCAGTAGTTACTATTTAATAGCAGCTTATAGCGTTTGTTTTTACGGAAAAGTCTTTATTGATTATAATGCACCAGGAAGAAATTGGTATTGCTATTATCGTATCAGTTTTCTTGCAGCAATCGAATAATTATATTCGCTTAAATTTTGCATATATACGTTATAATTGGCAATTTAGGATATTTAAATATATAATATAATTTCACACACATCAGATACCATATTTATACGATGCTACTTAACACGATGACAGACAAAGTTAATGCACGTCATGCATATTTTAGGGAAATTATTTATTATAAATATATAATGCAAAGTTCAATATTGTGTACATTTTTGTGTATGTCTGCTTTGAGTTAAATTTAAGTTGCTAGGAAAAAACGGTTACCATTTTGGGAAAACGTACACCTGACATTGAGCAAATTTTATTACACAGAAATACCACTCTCACTTTGCGGAGCAGTCTTGTGATTTGAAGTGCTAAATATTGTATATGTGTACTCATAACACAACACAATTATCAATAACTTATAAAACATACAATTGACTTCCCTAAATGTTTTTATCCTATACGTTTTCTTGGAATTAAGAGTAAGTGCACATTTCTTGATAATATTTGTTTAAAATGAAGCAATCGCAAATGTCAAAAAGCCGAAAAACTTGTTTCTGATGTCGCAAAACACTTATAGGATTGGGGTGAAGATTTTTAATTGCCAAACTGTGAAATGTAATGAAATGTAAATTGGCTTCACGTTTCAGCCATTTTGATACATAAACCACATGGTCGGAGTTTTGCGGTATATATATATAGATATTGTTTCTATTGCCAAAAGAGTATACATATTGTTTACTCGATAACATTTTAAAGACTTAACGATTAAATAAACTCATATTGCATTGCATTGGATTTAAATTGTATTATTGCATATTGTTATATTTATTATTAGTATGTGTATTATACTCGTATTTGATCAGTATACGAAATAATTACACATGTACAAAAAGGCATATGACATGAGCTTGCATGCAGGTAAGCAATGATATATTTTCTTTTGTTGTAAAATACTCAGGATGGTTAGCTGCAATACCCAGAAGTAATCTGATATATCAATACTGACTATACCTATCGAACTTTTCTTTTTTACATAGCTTTTTAATGTCTTCATTGTAAAGCACTACCTTCATTTGGAAACATATTAATTCTTAAGTAATTAAATACATTTGGCCTCTTTGGAGAGTTCATTTTTGACTGTAGGAGGATGTCAAACAAGATCGAAATGCGATATTTGAGCTGATTAAAGTTTTGACCCAGTTCCTTCACAAGTATCTAACACGGTTGCGAAACAGATTTATAAAGCCTGATATCAAATGAAGTAATTCGTAAACCTTAATTATGGATTAAATTATATATGATGAGAAATCGTTGAATAACGAAATCCCACACTACTACGGACATTAAAATTGAATTTTTACACTAAAATTGCACGGTATCATTGAGTGTGTGTCCAAACAAACATGAAAAACATATCAAAGCACTTTTAACTTTTTCAAACAGGGTGTCGGATTAAGGCACCCTCATAGTTACTTTTTACACAATGTTGGATTTATTATTTTCACATATCGCATAAAGTGTCCGAGATAAATATTGGTTAGTGTATTTATTTTAATTATAGAAGCGAGAACATAAAGGGTGACAGTTACAAATGTATGCGCTTGCTCATGATGGTCAGTGCCTTTTAGTCATAATAAATTGGGAATGGTGTATGAAGCTTTATGATCGCAATATAGTAAAGCTTATTGAGATCCTAATATTTCAATGTTTATATTATGGATATGAATCCCTATGTGTTCATGCAACAATGTCTAATTCAGTTTTATTGTTTAAATACAAATCAGTATACCCTTAGTATGCTTACTCCATACACAATCAACACGGTTATCGTCTTCGAATGGAAATCTGACATTTGAACAATGAATTTATACATATCTATACGTATATATCCGTAGTCAGAATCAATCAGGACTTTGTCGAGATATCGATCGCAATCTAAGATGCAGTAGGTGAAGTAATTCTACGGTCAAATCGAACCCACTTAAAGCCTACATTTAGGTGACAGTGTGGCATTAAGAGCCTCTCTAGGCGACGATATTGTCCTGCAAATTATTGGCGTAATTAAGTTTCCGCAGGACGTAATCGAACACACGTCTAAATGTGATTTAGCGGTCGAAATATATGCCTCTATGCCGAAAGCCTCTTAATATGTAGCATGAATTTCAAATGGAACGTCTCCTTGCGCAAAAAAATTACCAGGTCCGGTTAAATGTTGTTATTAGCACTAAATATGAATGTTCTTAAAGTTGAACTTAATTATGAGTGTTCATATTGTTTATATCTACCATGATATTCCTTATCTCTACGCACGTAAGTCTTTGCGACATAAGCAGCGTTTATATACAGTACCTTTCATAGACGATAAAGCAAGTTATCTTGATTCTTAGTCTCATTTTAGTCTAAAAAAATGATGGACCAAGCGCTCTGAATGTACGGTTGATAAAGCTAAACATAGGTTAGTTAAATATATTATAAAGGGAACCGATTTCATCTAAATCATTTATAAAAACAGTCGCATGTTGTGCTTTAATGTAGAAAGGACTCCTCTCTCTTTAAGTGTAAATGATGTGCTTTCGTATGAAAATAATTTTAATTGCAATATTATAGAGCTTCAACTCACAAAATAATTCAGATCCGGTATATATGCTACAGTTTATTATATTTTCATTAGATAGGTTTTGGTTAATCATGATGTTTTTTGTATTAATATCTTCAAATCTGTGATAAGGTTTTAATAAAAAGATGGTATTATTATTGTGCTTATAATTTTGTATTGATAAAATGAAAATACTGCCATGTTTTATTTTCATAACAAAATATACACACGTGTGATTAAGTACAAAATCAAAAAGACACCAGAGTTATTATTTGTTTTTTTGTTAAACAGTATGGCCGCGACGTTTTTCCTCATATAATTATTATACATACGTCTTAACAAGATTTGTGTAATCAAAATAGAGATGTTGTCCAAAATGACGTTATGTTCTTGTTTTTTAATTTACCGCATTTTCTTTAGGTAGCGCACCCCTAATGGGCACATATCGAAATATAATTCAATTATTTTTTTTCCTAATCAGCATCATTTCACTGGACTACATGCAAATTTGTAGGTAGGCTTTCCATGCTTTTAAAAAAATATACCGATTTTTTCAAAACCACCCTCACGCTCGGCTTTTGTCCAGTTTATTTTCACCCCTGGGGTATATAAAAGCTCCATAATTCATTCAGATTTCCAAATATGGGCATGCAGTTGGTGTGTACAAATGCAGTAAAGGTGTTTAAAGTTTAAACAAGATGAAATAAGTATTCTTTTACAGACATTTATTTTTTACAATTTTTTATCTATGGAATAGCGCCATGAAATGTAAGTTATTTCAGCCAAGTAAAAATTGGGTCAGTTAAAAACAAAGTGTCATACAATTCAAAATAGTATCATTTAAGTTATATTTTTAACTAATTATTTAAAGAAACACTATATACAGCAAAAATACCAAGAAATAGACAGATTTACCGTTTACTTTTTGAAATAAAAATAAAAATGCAAGATGCATCATTCGTATTTTCAGCAGTTATTTACCCAATTTAGCCATAACGTTGTTTTAATTGTAAAAATTGAAGGATGTTCTTACAATTTGCAACATATGTAACAATAAACATAGCTTATATGCTATATTAAATCAAATTACGTTAGAAAAGAAATAAAACGCGTCGAAAAAGTATGCGATGTCGGCAGGATTCGAACCTGCGCTGGAAGATCCCAAAAGATTTCTAGTCCATCGCCTTAACCACTCGGCCACGACAACTTCACATCTAGGCAACCTTAAATTAGATATGAAGAAATCGCGAAATCGTATTTTTCAGATGATAATTGGATCAAAGTCAATATTTATAGTGAAAATAATGTATTCTAAATGAATTAGGTAAACACATATCAAATTTCGAAGTTTGAAAAAAAAATGCATCTCTCGGAAAAAACCGATCATTTAAGATCGGCAATGATCGTAAAATAAATCGCTGGAAATCATTAGAGGTGCGCTACCTTAAGAAAAACACCTTCGTTTTCGGGATAGGCTTAAATGCCTACGGAAATTTCGTCCGAATCGCGCCGTTATATATTTAAAAGATGGTTTAAAACTCGGATATAACTTTATAATAACGATTGTCTTAGTGCTCAACGAGTTTTCCTTTTTAAGTCGTCTCGTTCTTGGTAAAAACAGGATTTGTGAAAACCTTTATGCCTTTTAAGCGGAAACTAACGCAACTGTGCTATCTAAATCATACATAAGCATCATGTTAAATTCTTACTGTGTAATTGTCTTTCTTCGGCAATATTTTGCAATAATGAACAGTTTAAACTATTCGATTAATTTAAAGCTGTGTATTGACTTTAAGTGCCATACGGTTGAAAACCATGCTATGATATTATCATCGGTGATTGTTTAAGTTGTATGTTTGTTTGTCTTCTTTGTACATGATTCAGGTAGATGGCTGGTGCAGGCATGTGTTTATTTCCTATGCATTGAAATGAAACAGATGTAACACATACATGTAATTCGAATGGTTTGACTATGTTGACGACTGCGATTTATATCTTATGCATAGCATGGTGTCGATCTACATTATATTATCGGGATATAAATAAATGGTACGCCATGTCATATTCCTTAGCAACAAAATCTAAGTAATGATTCATGCGAAGCGCTGAGAGGAAAACGTGTTAATAGTTGCATAGATTTACATAATAGTGATATGAATATTAAAGGAAGACATTATGTCGATAATTAATAGCACGACCATTTGTATACTCGATTGTCTTATAGTTTTAATAGTTTATTAACGTCTCTTCAATACACATATTTGACAGTGTCAAATAATGATGAGAAATTGGGTGAAATATTTGGGTTTTCTTTATGTACGAAATATTGACAAGTATATCAGTAGCGAGTATGCAAACATATCGTTTATCGTTTATTCTTATGACTTTATTCTTACGATAGAAATTAAAAAGGATAATATGTATATTCAAATAATGTATATATGCAATGTTAAGATAAAGTCTGAACAATTAATAATGGAAGGTATTTACAAAACTAAGACCTGGTTAAGATTTATTTAAAGTAGCAAACACACTCAGGGTGGGGTATAATTGGAATCAATAACATGGAAAGTCAGACCTGATTAAATTCAAATAAGAACACATTGAGTCCAGAGTCGGCATATAGATACGAGATTATAAGTAACACTCATGGTCAATAAACAGCACAGATGAAAAGGTCACCTATTGTCTGGGGTACAAAAGTTATAGTACTGACGAAAGTAACAGAATTACTCTATATCAATAAAAATTGATTAGTACCAATATATATTGATTAAATTTTAGTATATCCGCCAAGCAAGTGAATACATGAAAAAGTGTTCCTTCTAGAATATTCTGACGAATCAACCAATGAATAATAACCATACTAGCTGAGGACCAATCAAAAGTTTAAAAAGAAAAATATGCAAATTAATTTGGGGACAAAATGGGGATGTTTGGAAGGAGAGCGGCACTCTGCGGTTGAGTTAGCGTTTAGACTTGGAGGTGTACGGATCGAGAAAGATACGATCATGTAGCTATCAGACTGTATTTGTATAACCGAAAATATTAAGTATGTTAGACATTAAATTGGACTAGAAACTGATATGTGGTGTTGTTGAATATTTTATCCTATATTATGCAGAGAAATTAAAATAAATAGAGAAGGACCGACTGGTCCCATGCGCGGCACGAGAAAATGGTAGTTAATGCAAAACTCGTCATCTTGGCATTATGCGCATGACGAGATATCGAATGATAGGCTACACACTGGTAATTTAAGAGTAATGAACATTGTTAGTAACTACGTGTCACCTATGAACTATGAACGATTACGGGACACAGGACGTTAAATGGTGCCGTGACCAGGATTCGAACAAAGAAATACTACCACTTACAATTACGAAGCCATGGAAAACAACGCGAAGAAACTCCGTTTCGGCAACTTCTGTAACCAGTAACAACAACCGTGAGCCGGGAACAACGACATCAGACCGCACACATTCTGCAACTTCCGGTGAGTGACTGTTTTATTTCCTAACGTTTGTATCAAAATGGCAAATCAAATAATCCCTGAATTATTTCAAAATTTAAATGAACAAATTAAAGATGTTAAAACGGCCATAAGCACTCAGACTATTTCACAGGTGGTACAATCATTTGATGGAAATTCAAAAGAATTTAAACATTGGATTAAAAATGTAGAAAAATATGGAACACTTACCAATTTAGATGAGAATAAATTAAAATTTGTTGCTTACCAATCTAGTAAAGGGCTTGTTAGTGATTACATACATCGTTTTTTGACTGATGATCCGACAGGGACATGGACTGATTTAAAGGAACAGCTTAAATTAAGATTTGCAGAAATTCAAGACCCACAATACGCTTTCTCATTATTAAAGACGACTGAACAAAAGACCGACGAAAATGTTCAAATATACGCTGAGCGACTTTTATCTCTTGCGACTGACGCATACGAAAATATTGAAGGAAATTTAGACTATAAAGAAAAACAGTTAGTAGAAATTTTTATCGACGGATTATCAAACGATTATTTGAGACTTAAATTAATGCGCGAAAATCATGCAACGTTATCAAATGCTTTAAAAAGCGCTATACATGAGCAAAGTGTCAGAGCTAGGTTTGAGTTACGATCACAAATAAATGGACTTGATAACATTACGACCGATAATATTCAGACAGGTATCGATTATATTAGGTCATCTATTGTTTGCACATATTGTAAGAAACACGGTCATTCTATTGAAATCTGTCGCCGTAGGCAACGCGAGATAAGTGCATATACGGTAGGGCGGAACGGCCATACGATAAATCAAAACGATAAAAGGCGCAAGAAAGAATATGACAAAAATTGGAAAGATAAAATTGATTGTTGGAATTGTGGTAAATTAGGACACTTTAATAGAGAATGTACTCAAAGAAAAACGTACATTAATCGAAAAAACTAGGAAATTCTTACCAAAAAGGGGTCTATTTCAATTTAATGTTATGCCCTTCGGTGCCTCCTCCGCCGGTGCTATATTTCAAGAATTGGCTAATAAAGTACTCAAAGGTTGTGAGAGCTTCGCTGTGGCGTATCTAGACGATATTTTAATATTTTCACCTGACTTGCAATCTCATCTATCACACGTAGATACAGTACTACAGAGTCTCAATAAACATAACCTAAAGCTAAAACTATCAAAATGTCAATTCTTACAAAGAGAGACTAGATACCTAGGCTTCATCATAGATCAAAATGGTATAAGGCCGGATCCGTTAAAAGTGGAAGCGATCCGACAATTCCCTAGGCCAAAGTGCGTGCGCGATGTACGATCTATCTTAGGCGCAGCGGGATTTTATAGGAGATTCTGTCCGTCGTATTCAGAAGTAGTCGAGCCACTCATTAATCTCACGAGAAAGAATGTCCCATTTAAATGGTCAAAACAATGCGAAGATAGTTTCCTACAATTAAAAGACTCATTTACGCAAATCCCTTATCTTTCATACCCTGATCCAAAAAAAGGTTATATTCTGTATACGGATGCATCTGATAAATGCGTCGGAGCCTGTTTGACTCAAAAATGCGACAGTAACGAGACCGGGGATTATGTGGACGAAAAGCCGATATTTTTCATATCGCACAGATTAAGCCCCACGCAATGCAAATATAGTACCATTGAAAAAGAATGTTACAGCATATTTTACAGTCTAAGTAAATTGCACCATTATTTACACAATGCTGAATTTGTTATAAAGAGTGATCACAAGCCGCTTAAGTATTTATTGGAAAGTCCGATGCAAAACAAGAAAATACAATTATGGGCCTTAAGTATAGCGGGTTACAACTGCAAAATTGAATATATACCGGGAAAAAAGAATATTATTGCCGACTTTTTAAGCCGACCTCCAAAAACCAAAATAAGGAATAATCAATGCGATCAAACAGAAATAGAATTAGATATTAACGATAAACATTTTACGATCAATTCGCAAATAAATAAACAAGACCAAACACGCGAAATTAACGTAATCGACTCTACAAACATTGACCACAAGCAAATAATTGATAATATTATTACCCCGCAGCCAATCCCAGTCGACGACACAGCGTCGAACAATAATATATCAGGGCTTAATATGCAAATAGAACAAGAAAAAGACCCTCATATATCTGAGATTAAAGCGAGATTAAGATTAGGGAAACAGAACAAGAGTGAAGCTGATAGATATTTAACGGTTGATGGCATACTGTACTACATATCAAACGTAGATGAGGAACCTACTCTCAGGCTGTTTGTACCTAAACACCTGACTGATTCAGTTGTCAAACAATACCATGATGAAAACGGACATCCTGGGTCTCAAAGGCTTTTTCAGACACTAAAAGAGAAATATTACTGGCCTAAAATGTTCAAAGAATTGAATGATTATGTATCTAAGTGCATTATATGTCAAAGTAGAAACTTAAAAGCAATCAAAGCTCCCATATCGTCGGATACCTCAATACCGCCGTTTCCGTTTTCAGTTGTTTCCATAGATATATGCGGTCCATATCCGAAAACGCTTTCCGGAAATAGATATATAATATGTTTCGTGGATCAATTTTCAGGATATATAGAGGCATTTCCGTCGCCGGATAAATCGTCTGATAGCGTAATACACCTGTTAATGAACGAGATTTATTGCCGTCATAGTTGTCCTATAAGAATTATAACTGATAACGGAAAAGAATTCACAAGCACAGCTTTCACGGAAACATTAAAATCAATAAACATTGACCACGTAAAGACGACAATATATCACCCCGCGTCTAATGGCATGAACGAGCGTTCACATGGGACTATGAATAATATACTATCAAAACGGGTTCAAGAAAATGTACAACAATGGGACGTACATTTAAACATGTCTTTAGCGGCAATGAGATTTTGTACATCCGAGACTTCGAAGCACACACCGTTCTTCTTACTTTTTAATAGAGACCCTATTCTTCCAATAGACAACTTGTTAAAGCCTAGACGTAAATATCACGGTGAAGATTATCATAAAATAATATTAGAAGAACAACACAAATCATTTAAAAAGGTATGTGCCCAAATTCAAAAATCGAAACGTAGACAAGCTGATTATGCGAATAAAAATACGAAAGATATTAAGTTCGAAATCAATGACCCCGTTTACTACAAAAACTTTCAACGTACGAATAAATTAGACAGTAAATGGAGGCCATATTATCGTATAATCGAACAAAAGTCGCCGTTAACATACGTAATAAAGAATCAGTTAGACAACTCAACTATTAAAGTTCACGCTGATCAAATAAGGCACGCAAATATCGATGAATGGCCAATGATAGATAAACCACTAGCGCGCCCGATTAGAAAAGCAAATTTAGCCTTTGCGGACGACACATTATCTTCTGATAGCGATTCAAATACGTCAGTACATGGGTTACCTGTAATTACGCAACAGACCCGACAGATTAGAGATAACACGGATGACGAGGAAAACATACCGCTCGCTGAATTGCAAAAACATTTGAGAAACAAACAATTCGCGGATATACAGTCAAACTCCAGTGAATCAGATACGATGCATTACAATAACGGTAATTCACAAAACTCACCTGTACGTAGGTTTGAAAATGATTCTTCAGACGATCAGATGCACATTGACGCGGTAGCGTTAAAACACAAAAAACGAAAATTGACAAAAAGGACTTCACGTTCAAATAACGCAATGAAGAAAGCAATTTTCACGTGCCTTCAGACAATGGCTGAACACATGTAAATGAATGGACTACAAAATAAAGCGAGATAGATGTCGAGACTTAAAGACCCCCAAAAATTTTGTATATAGAGAAATATGTTTTGAATGTATATGTAGTATATATGTAAAAACAGGATTATATAGGACGGTATCGTCCGATTTTGATAATGTATCGTCATTAGCATTGATTTACGGGTTTAGAATGAAATGAAAATGTCATACTTTAGTATACGGGTGAAATACCACTTATCCGTGCGCAATAGCAACCAGCTCTGAAGCGTAATAAAACTTTTGGGAGATATTTACATAGACTAAGATCCGATTTAAGATTTATTTCAAGTATGAACACGAATACATTTACACCCAGGGTGGGATATATAAATTGAAAAGTTCAATACCATACGTTAAGATTCGGAAATTGAAGGATTATATAACTGACAGACGGTTGATTAACGGAACAGGTCAACCTATTGACATATAAGATTGTTATTACATCATTTATCGTTGTAACGGAAAATATGAAAGCGGTCAACAGAAAATCTTATTTGTACAGGCTATATAAAGTTTTATGTCACACCGAATAATGAAGTTTGAATAATTTATTGTACAACTATGGTTTCATTTCTCCAATGTAATTCAATTATCGGGAACTTCTGTTGATACGGTCATAGTTCTATATAAACAATTAAGCTCGTAGGTCAACGTTACTTCAAACTAATGAAATTTAAATAATTGATTATATAAGTGTGATTCCAATTTCCCAAGATTATCGCAGTGTTACGTTTCATATTAACAATGAGGTTTGTCCATAGATAACATCTGGTTATATGATCAAGTATGCTTAATGAAACGAGGTTTCCTGTTCCCAAAGTGATAATTGTGTATATATCTCAATCGGGTACAAACATGACAAAAAGACCACACCTGTCGAAACGGACGGTAAATACCCAATTCGTATATCGACCTAATCATATTGAATGACGCTTTAGTATCGTATCAGACCAGCTTATGATAACGCACTTGACAACGACATTAACCAACGCTAGCTTATGCCCTACAGCGCTCAAGTAAACAACATTTTAGGCATAAATAACATTTTAATACAGTTTGTAAATATCCTTAAAAGCAAAGCAGTGTACCTTTTATTAGTATAATGTAAAAGATACAACTATATTGCTATGATTCATTACAAATTTGATACTGATCGAATATGTAGTTTATTCTTTTTCGTTTCTTTATAAGAATAACTACATTAAGACAAGGGATTTTGTTTGTAAATTTTTGTTCTCAAAGTAAATAAAACATAATAAAGCACAATACATTTCATTGAATAGACAAACGCGTATAGTTTAAATAAAACATCATAAATTTGTGTCATGAGAATCGCGTTCCTTTAGCACATTAATTTTATTTGGGTATATCTTATAATAGGTGTGAATAGTAATCTGAGTGCTTATATAGCAAATTTAATTAATATGTAAATAAAAGGCTCGTTTATCATTTCATGTAATTGACCCTATAAGATTTGCCAATGCGATACAAGTTAAGGAGAAAAGCAGCGCTCCTGACATCGTTGGCGTGGTTTGCCTGCAGCAACATGCGTTCATAACGCATTTGAGATCGTGATCAGATCTTAACACCCCGACAAAGAAGAATAATATGTCATCGACATACCGATATCTTCGACGACGATGTATCCGTCGAGAATCAGATGACTTAACAGACGACTTCAATTAGGATCCAACATTGTCGACATGGATCCAAATTGTGAACCAGCATCAGTACCATACAACGAGTGGACTGTTAATGGACATTTCACGCGTCGTCGAAAATGATTTTTAAAGATACGATGATATGAATGGACTTGATGATGAAAAATCGCGCGTACTTTGTACATATATTAGGTGAACATTTTATCGTCTATGAACTTATATATATATGTGTGTTACCTTTATTACATGTAAATAAACACTAATTATAATACTACAGTCATGAATGCAGACATTCTCCAGAACTATATATAATAAACGTTTGAAGTATTCTAAATCGTGCAACAGCCGAGGACCAACAGCTTCTCCGACCGACCATCATCGTCTTCATTCGGAAGCCGTCGTTTCAATCGACTGCATGTTACCATCTACAACCAGATGTCTCATCTCTTCACCTAGACGCCACATCGCCTCCAGCGAAGATGTCAAAAATGGACACTATTCGTATTGGATTTTCCAAACCAGTGACACATTCCACTTCATTGTGATTGACATTGACTATTTAAATATTCCGACGTTTTATTATTTCCGCAGAAACATTCGATAAAAATGTCATTAATAATTTGCAGATTTTCATCATATATATGTTTTAGTCACTGATGTTTTCATGTTTGCGTGTTTGATTTTCTACATCGTATGTATTAATATGTTTTCGTTTACTTCCATACTTACATTCTTAAAGATTTTTCTGTATCCTAAAATACATAAAAATCAAATTGAGAGGATAAGTTGTGTCAAATAATGATGAGAAATTGGGTGAAATATTTGGGTTTTCTTTATGTACGAAATATTGACAAGTATATCAGTAGCGAGTATGCAAACATATCGTTTATCGTTTATTCTTATGACTTTATTCTTACGATAGAAATTAAAAAGGATAATATGTATATTCAAATAATGTATATATGCAATGTTAAGATAAAGTCTGAACAATTAATAATGGAAGGTATTTACAAAACTAAGACCTGGTTAAGATTTATTTAAAGTAGCAAACACACTCAGGGTGGGGTATAATTGGAATCAATAACATGGAAAGTCAGACCTGATTAAATTCAAATAAGAACACATTGAGTCCAGAGTCGGCATATAGATACGAGATTATAAGTAACACTCATGGTCAATAAACAGCACAGATGAAAAGGTCACCTATTGTCTGGGGTACAAAAGTTATAGTACTGACGAAAGTAACAGAATTACTCTATATCAATAAAAATTGATTAGTACCAATATATATTGATTAAATTTTAGTATATCCGCCAAGCAAGTGAATACATGAAAAAGTGTTCCTTCTAGAATATTCTGACGAATCAACCAATGAATAATAACCATACTAGCTGAGGACCAATCAAAAGTTTAAAAAGAAAAATATGCAAATTAATTTGGGGACAAAATGGGGATGTTTGGAAGGAGAGCGGCACTCTGCGGTTGAGTTAGCGTTTAGACTTGGAGGTGTACGGATCGAGAAAGATACGATCATGTAGCTATCAGACTGTATTTGTATAACCGAAAATATTAAGTATGTTAGACATTAAATTGGACTAGAAACTGATATGTGGTGTTGTTGAATATTTTATCCTATATTATGCAGAGAAATTAAAATAAATAGAGAAGGACCGACTGGTCCCATGCGCGGCACGAGAAAATGGTAGTTAATGCAAAACTCGTCATCTTGGCATTATGCGCATGACGAGATATCGAATGATAGGCTACACACTGGTAATTTAAGAGTAATGAACATTGTTAGTAACTACGTGTCACCTATGAACTATGAACGATTACGGGACAACAGCTATATACACATACAAGTTATTCATAGATTACAAGTGTATTGCCACTCAGTACAGAGTTATAAGAGACAGCTCTCTATCTAAAACATAGGTATTTAATACTTTATACATAGAGAAATAAAAAATAATAAAAATTAACTAAAAAACAAAACAATATGTAGGTGCTCTTGTTTTGTATTTCGTCCGAATGCCACTGGGTAATTATGTATATTCTGCCAAATATAGCTTTAGTGGAACCGCAAACATTCACAATAAATGAGCACGCTGATTGACGCATAAACCATACCAATAAGAAGGCTTACCGGATAATTAGATACATTCCATTTTTTTCTGCGCGAGATATGCGGTATTGTCACGGTAATTAAATGCACTGCATTGTTCGTCAATCCGTTTCATCACTGCCGACATTACTTGCCAATAACTTATATTGCAGGGATCATTGCCAGCGTACAATTAGAGTTGTCGCACAGACAGTAAAAAAATGGCACTCGGCGACTTTGTTTACGATTAAACAAATAGGAGCCTCATATGTTGTGACAAGAATCACTTACATGCTATTGAGCCCTATGGTATTGCAAGTGTGCTATCATGATTTGTTATGTACAGCCGTTAATGATTCAAAAATCTTATTCATATCGAGCCATTGGCGTCTGTCGTGCAAATCAAAGTGTTAAAAGCAATGCACTAATGTCGTTGTATCACCGTACCATATCTATGTAGATGAATCTAAAATCACCATGTGTGTTGAGTGATATATTGCTAATGTGTGTTTGTGAGAGATAATACAATTGCCATGTGTGTTTGAGGTGATATATTTTATACGCCTGAGTGTAAGTGAAACATCGGCCATATTTGTGTTAGGTTACACATTACCATTGTTTATGTGAGGTTTTACTTAAATCAATTTGTGTGTGAGTGGTGATAGTTTAAACATGTTTGTAAGGTGATAAATTGCCCTTGTGTGTGCGAGGTTATCAATTGTTACGACGACTTAAATGGAAGCAAACAGATTTAAAGTTACTTGCGGAATATTCCGGATCGCAAATATCGAATGTGTTGAAAACGTATTGCGCACTGATTTTTTTAACGTGTATCTGACCGTTTCAGCTATAAATAAATCGTTTATGTGTAAGCAAATTTTATATCTATAAAGCCTTATATGTGTGGACATTCATTTTCAGTAAATAAGGTTTCATGGAAACAATTAACTCAAATGGAATTGAATCAATAACGAGACCGTATGTCATCCTGATTGGTATATTCACAATTGTCTTCTGGAGATGCTCATTTTTGGAAACCATACATGTACTTGCTATTTGCGACAAATGTATTCGTATAAACAATTACGGTCGTTTGCGTTAGACCAAAAGAGATACATGTTTTACAGTAAACAATACAATTTTAAATGCACAAAATGGTTTTACCCAGCAGAGCTTTAAACCAGTATTCGAATTATTGCAGTTTTGTCAGGAGCAACTTTGTCGGCTACATAAACAAGTAATGTTTCATATGCAGAATTAGACCTCTTCATCACATTTTACCGAATCAATGGCATATCTGGAGCTTCAATGTTCTAATTTTCTTGCAAGAACCTAACAGCATTGTTAGGGGCATTTTTGTTGATAACTCGTACAATAGAATTATGCTTTCGGACGAGACACAGGCTATATATGCTTTAGGAAGAACCGTGTGCACTAGATTAGGATATAATTCACAGTCTGTATGGTTTGGGACGAGCCACATGCTCTATGCTTTAGGACGAGGCAAAAAGCTCTATGTTTTATGATTAACCGCATGCATTACGCTTAAGTATGATCCACATGCGCTATTTCAGCGTTGACGTCATGAGAGACTGATTTCATTTGAGATATGTGAAAAAGTAAATAAACAACCTCATGTTGAAAATAATTGATGGACAGTATGAAAGGGTAGCAGTGAAAATTTCTCCATGTAAGTGATAGGTTATTAGTTTACCATGCTGCTATATGACGCATATGAATAAACTATCATAATAAATCTTCACGGTTGATGTTGACTTCTCGTTGACCGGAGATGTTTTGTTTGATACATGTAATATGCTTCATTTTAAGATGATAGCTAGGTTTTCACAAAAAATACAGTATACTATCTTTGATATGTTTATAGTTATGTTATTTATATTACGTTATGTGTTTCACCGTGAAGCTCATAGTTAAGATATATTTTACAACAATATTTCCTAATTCCAACGAATACCGTTCCAGAAACCATCTGTACTAAAAACCGGGTTTTGTTACGAAACTTGTTAAGTGGAAGGGATGTCAATTATCCTTAATAACCATTAAACAATCAAGTTTTCAATGACGTCACCATTGGAGACGAAATTTTTGAAAATCATCTAAAGTGAAGTCATTTTAGGTCTCTTTTAGAAACATGTACACGTTGTCAATAGTTACTGTTAAATGGCAGTTTATAGCATTTGTTTTTACGGAAAAGTCTTCGTTGATTGTAATGCATCAAGAAGAAATTGGTATTGTTATTAAGGCATCAGTGTTTCTTGCAGCAATCGAAGAATTAATTCTTTTTTAAATTTTGCTGATATGCGTCAAAATAGGCAATCGAGGATATTTTGATATATAACATAATAACACACACATCAGATACACTATTTATACGATACTACTTAACACGATGATAGACAAAGTAAATGCACGTCATGCATATTTTTAAGGGTAATTATGTATTATAATATATAATGCAAAGTTCAATATTGAATATATTTTTTGTTATTTCTGCTTTGAATTAAATAGAAGTTGCTTCGAAAAAACGGTTACCATTTTGGGAATACGTACACCTGACATTGAGCAAATTTTACTACACAGACATAACACTCTCAGTGTGCGGAGCAGTCTTGTGATTTGTAATGCAAAGTATTGTATTTGTATAATCATAAAACAACACAATTATACATTACTATTAATACATACATTTAACCTCTCTTAACGGTTTTTTTCCATACGTTGTATTGGTTTTAAGACTAAGTGCACATTTCTTTATACTATTTGTTTGAAATGAAGCAATCGCAAATGTCAAAAAAAGCCGAAACACTGGTTTCTAATATCGCAAAACATGTATATGAATAGGATGAAGATTTTTAATTGCCACACAGTAAAATGTAATGAAAGGTTAATTGGTTTCAAGTTTCAGCCATTTTGATAACATAATTAACATGATCGGAGTAATTATTTAGCAGTGTATGAACATTTTAAGATATGAAGAGGGTTTTCTATACATGAAGTTTAAAAGGTTTTTACGGAGTTTTGCGGTATATGTATAGATATTGTTTCTATTGCCAAAAGTTATACAAATATTGTTCCCTCGATTAATGTTTAAGGAGTGAACGTTTAGATAAACATCATATTTCATTTCATTGAGTTTGAATTGTATAATTGTATAATATTATATTTATTATATTCTTATTTTATTTTATTCAATAATAACAAATGCACACACAGGTAAATGTGAGCATGCCTGCAGTTCAACAATGAAACAGTTGTATTTGTTGTAAAATACTCAGGATGGTAAGTTGAAACAATTTTATAATTCAATACTTACTATACCTATCGAACATTTCTTTTCTAAATAGTTTTTACCTTTCGTCATTTCAAAGCAATCAATTCATTTTAACAAATTAATTCATAAGTAATTTAATACATTTGGTTTCTCTGGAGTGTTCATCAATGACTGTAAGAGGATGTCAAACAAGATCGTAGGGAGTTATGTGAGCTGTTAACAGTTTTGACACAATTCTTTTACAAGTACATGACACGGTTTCGACAAAGATTTTTAAAGCCTGATATCAAATGCAATCTAAGTAATTGGTAAACATAAATTTTTCATTTTAGGGAAGATAAAATTCTTTATTGTGAGAAATCGTTGAAAAACGGAAGCCCACACTTCTACGTACAGTAAAACTGATTTTGTACAATACAATTGCCCTTAACCTCAAGGAATGGTCCCAACAAACATGACAAACGACATTCCAAAGCACTTTGAAATTTTGTAAAGACAGTGTCGGATTAAGGCACTCTCATAGTTACCTTTTACACAATTTAGGACTTATTATTTTCAAGAAAACGCATTATCAAAATGTTTTCAAATACATGCCGTTGCTTATGATGCTCAACACAAAAAGAGGCACTGAGCAAATGTGGACTCTTATAATAGAAGCCCTTTTAGTTATAATATGTTTGGAATGGTTTATGCAGAATTATGCTTGCAACATAGTTAAGCATATTCAGATACTTAAATTTAAGTGTTTATATTATGGATATGAATTCTTACGTGTTCATGCAAACATGTCTAATTCAGTTTTATTGTTTGAAAACAATAAAGTATAGCCTAAGTATGCTTCCGTAATACACACTAAAACGGTTATCGTCTTCGAAATAAAAATCTGACATTTAAACAATGAAATGTATACATATTTATATATATATATATGTATGTCCGTAGTCAGAATCAATCAAGACTTTGTCAAGTCATCGATCGCAATCTAGGATGCAGTAGATGACGCAATCTTACGGTCCAATCGAGACCACTTAAAGCCTATATTGAGGTGACAGAGTGGCATTAAGAGCCTCTCTAGTCGACGATATTGTCCTGCAAATTATTGGCGTAATTAAGTTTCCACGGGGCTTAATCGAATACACGTCTCAGAGAGATGGAGCGGTAGACATATATGAATCTATGCCGACAACCTCTTAATATGTATCTTGAATTTCGTATGGAACGACTCCTGGCGAAACACATTTACCAGGTTATAATTAGTAAGTCGAACAAAAAACGAATGTTCTTAAACTTGAACTTATTTATGAGTGTTCATATTGTTAATCTCTAACTTGATATTCCTAATCTATAAGCACGATAGTCTTTTGTGACATAAGCAGATTTATACCCAGTACATTTTTAGACGATAAAGCAAGTTATCTGGATTCTTAGTCTCATTTACGTCTCAAAATATGATCGACCAAACGCCCTCAATGTACTGTTGATGAAGCTAAAAATGCAGTCAAGTCAAGTAATATTTATTTATAAAGTCGGTATATAAACATATAAACACAAGCTCTGAAGAGCTTTTAAAACCGACTTATAAACTCAACATTTACATGATAACACAATAGCACATATAGTAAACAACTATATAACGTAAGACATATTATTTTTAAAAAAGTTAAAATTGTTTAACATGACAAAATGAGCAATACATGGCACTACAACATTGGATAACGAAATCGATTATTTATCAAACCAGTCAGTCAATTGATTATTTATATAATTCGACAAACAAAACAATCAACCGAGCAATCTGCTAAAATTGAACTTACTCAAGCATAGATGTCTGTAGATACAGATTTTGAAACAGCATAGTTATTATATAGCATTGAAATATAATAAAATAATCTGACAAGAATCATTAATCATGAATATTTACATAGGTTTAGCAAAATAAGGTTAAATGTCACAAATTGCAGTGTGTATTCTATAATATGAATATAAAGCATTTGGACACATAGTATTTTATCATCCTCTGGAGAAGGAGGAGGCTAAAGTATAACAAGTTACATACATGCATATCACGTTATAGCATACGTTTGAAAGAACTTGGTAAGACATAAATTAAAATAAATGAAACAGAATATAGAACTAAACTTAAAACTTGTGGGGTATCTGCTGATCTTGACCATGAAGACCTAAAAGGTGGTTAAAAAAGACGCTGAAGATTGAAATAACCACAAAGTGTGATCAATAAAGAGATTTTAAAACACTTATCTCCCCAAAACAGATTTGGAGAAGACTGATCAGCAGCTACCTCACAGGAAACTTAAATATATGGTACTACAGCAAAAGATTGAGCAGAAACATTCTGTACATACATAATGACAGACATGCATAATAGTCCCGCAGGAGAAATTAACTAGAGGGTAACTAGACTCATAGATACAAGCAAGCAAAAAGTAGCAAAACTAAAGGCAAAACATATTGATACAAGCACGCAAAATAGTAGCAGACTAAAGGCAAAACATATAGATACAAACAAGCAAATGATAGCAAACTAAAAGCAAAACATGTGGATACTGCTAGCACATAATAGTAGAAAACTAGGGAAAACATATGGATACCAGCAAGCAAATACAGCAACTAATAGCAAGCTAATGGAAAAAAGACACAAGGTAAAATGAACAAAAAGATAAGCATTACAGAGTACAGGGTAACATAATACTATGTAGTATTGTATCTGGCCAGCCAGCATGTCAGCGCTCCCTACCGGGCACATGCAGAACAGTTGCAATCTGGTCCATTCCATAGATCGATCAGGGACCTGAACTGGTTGTAGGACGAGCACTGTCTGAATGTGTCCGGCAGAGAGTTCCACATACTGGCTTCAGAGTAACGGAAAGAGTTCCTGCCATACCTTTCGGTTCTAGGTCTAGGAAGTTCCGCACGGTTAGTATACCTAAAATTATATTAAGAGTCTTTAAATTTAACAAGATCACGTAGATAACTGGGTCCGTCTTTGTTTAATATTTTAAAGGTCTCTAAAGCCACACTTCTCATTCTTCTAATTTAAGAGATGGCAGCACAGATAAAAGCAATAAATCATGATGTGACATTGACTAATCATCATAAATGAAACGTAATGCTCTTTACTGCATTTTTTTTCAATTTTCTTGGTATTAGTTTCCCCTGTAACATGCCATGTTAATGGACAATAATTTAGATTTGACATCATAAAAGAATAGTACATAGTAAGCCTTCCAAGTTTGTTTATGTTCCTACCTATCCTTTTCATGACATTTAAGTGCCTGGCAGCTTTCTTGCATATATTTGCTATATGGGTATTGGAATTTAACGAAACATCAAAGGTTACGCCAAGTAGTTTGACTTCCTCAGCACACTTTATATTTACGCCATCGAGATTAAATGATATTTGTAGATTGTGTATCTTTTTCCCAAAAGCAAAGGCTTGAAATTTTTCAGGATTTGCTTTCATGTGGTTTTCGTTGAACCATTTGATAAGTTTCAAACTGTCATTCTCTAGAGTTTTAACCGAAGTGTCAGGATTTTTACTTTTGAAAGATAAAGTATTGTCATCTGCGTAATTATATAAATCACTTTGGTTCACAAATTCAAAAATGTCATTGATAAAGATATTAAAGAAAAGCGGTCCGAGAATGGAGCCCTGGGGTACACCTTTTATAATTGATTCGAAAGTACTAAAGTTATCACCTATTTTAACACATTGTTTTCTGTTTGACAGATAACTATTTACCAAATCAAGAGCAGGGTCAGATAGACCATAATGTTTACATTTAAATATAAGTAAATTGTGAGGTAAACAGTCGAAGGCCTTCGAGAGGTCCATGAGCACAGCTGCCAGATAGTTATCCTCATCTAGAGCCCGTTTCCAGTCTTCTGCAATTTTTAGAAGAGGTGTACTGCACCCTTGGTCTGGTCTAAAGGCACTTGACATAGGGTTAAATATGCTTTCTAGATGATCCATCAGCTGTGTGTACAAGGCTCTCTCAAAGACCTTTGACGTTATAGGGAGTAAACTAACAGGGCGATAAATTCCCTTATCTAGAGTACTATTTTTCTTATGTATTGGGACTACCTGAGCTATTTTCATACACTCTTGAAAAACACATTCACTGAATGACCTATTTACAAGATTTGAGAGTGGATTAGCAATAATTGGACTAGATAATTTTAACAGTTTAACAGATAAATTGACATAGCTGTGGCTTTCCTAGCATTCATAGTATTCAATTGTTTCATCACAAAATCTTCTTTAACTGGCTTAAAATGCATATTTTTCTCTTTACCTACCAGTATTCTAGTGCCAAAATCCACTGCTGATTTTGTTGATAAACAATATTATCAACATTTGATAAATTACTATGAAAAGATAAAAGGTTAAAAATTTTGAAACTCCTTTATTTAATCCATTTAGATTTAGAACGAGGAACATCAGAATTCAGCTGGAAACATACCGTATTGTGAAAATAACTGAGACCACAATTAAAATTTAATATTTGTATACATTTATCTGGCATATTGGTCAGAATAACATCAATCAGACTAGGTGCGGTCTTGGACTTGAAGCATGAAGGTTCTTTGACCATATTGGTCAAATAAAAAATGTCACAGATTTCCATAAGACTTTTACATATATCAACATGTTGTAGATCGTAATTTAGATCACCAAGAAAAACAAAGTTATCTTATTTAACACTTATTTTGTCCATGGTTTTAATAATGTCATTATAACAATCTGATTCTTTGGAAGATGGTGATTTATAGAGTCCTGATATGAGCCTTTTTCTACCATTCAAAATAATTTCTATACATACAGACTCAATCTGATTATGTCTGTCTGCAGCCAGGTCTGATCGAAGATATGCTAGAACCCCGCCACCATTTGCTGTACGATCCGCTCTCCAGAGATGGTAATTTTCAATTTGGAACTGAGCGTCTACATAAGTCATCAAGTTTTGTTTCAGATATAAATTAAAGGTCTATAGTATTTTTAAGTAATAAGTCTTTTACATACGAAAATTTATATCGAAAACTTTTTATATTCAAGTAACCACACAGAAACTTGCTGGGATGTTTGCTTCTAGCAGCTGAAATTGGTTCGAAAATATCATAGTCATCATCATGTGTATAACTGCTGTTTTGTTCTGCACTGTAAAACCTATCCTCGATAAAAGAGTCAGAGAGTTTAAAACCATCACAATCACGACATATCAAAGGATCCGTGGACTTCGCAAGTTTATTGTAAGTAGGTGGTGGTATGTTTGCACATTGTTTGCCAATATGCCACAATCGTTCGCACCCATCGCAGAGGAGCGCTCTGTGACTGTTTGCTACAGGGCCTCCACACGCCCCACAAGAAAAACGGACAGGTCCTGGATTCAATGCAACATCTCCAGACAGTATAAGGAGAAAGCGTAAGCAGTGCTTGAGTTCAACAGCCTGTGATTTTCTACGTCGACTATGACTGAGATGATAATAAAGTTCATAAATTTTATGAAAGGATTTCTGCATCTGGATCTCAAAGTTTACAGTATCTGGAAACTTGAATTATTTATTCCAACAATTTCTAGGAAGGTTAAGTGTATACATATTTTCTTTACATTGATTAAAATGTTTTCCATGTTGATATGGAACTGGTATAGCACGGATGCATATTTCAGGATGTAGTTATAATTTGAAGAATTTACGTAAAACGTAATCATTGGTTCTCTTCTCGAAAACATCGAATTACTGATCATATGTTTAAAAACCTCTTCGTGTTGATACATGGTGAACAGAGAGACAAGATAACAACACAAAATCATCGTCAAAGTGATGTACATCGCTGTTAGACAGCCAGGATTTGTTGAGTTCCGATGTTTCATGGGTGCCGCCATATTTGTTTATAATCTTTATAATCCGAGTCGTTGGGCAGACTCGTTCACGTAAGACATGCGTCCAGCTACACAGGTAATCACACCATAAAAAAATAAAATTCAGTTTTTAAACTATTTCCCGAGGTGTAACTGATTTAAAAAAGTTCATTTAGAAGATATTCCACTTGTTACAGCTGTAGAGAAGTCGCTGGGTTGTTCTAAAAAGTGTTTTAACATAAAAAAAGATCAACTTTTTTCTTGAGCGGTCCCCGTGCACTTCTTATTCAGGGGACGTCACTCTCACAGTAGTGAACTATTTTATTGAGAGAACCGATTTCATTAAACCATTTGATGCTTATATGCATAAAGGACTCTCTTTTCAAGTGAAAATGGTGCTTTCGTTAAAAAAAATTTTTTTTTATTCAATATTATGTTAAGATTCAACTCACAAAATAATTTACATCAGGTATACATGCTATATTTTATTTCATTCTGATTAAAAGCTTTAGGTCAAACATGATGTATTTCATAGTAATGTCATGAAATATGTGATGAGGTATAAATAAAAAGATGTTGTTCGACTATTATTTTGCTAATAATTTTGTATTTGTAAAAATACTGCTATGGTTCTTTTTCATAACAAAATATAAACACGTTTGATTAAGTTCAAAATCAAAAGATACCATAGTGATTTTATTTATTTTTTTAAAAACGGTATGTTTGCGAAGTTTTTTTTCTCGTACATTCATTCTACATAGTTTTTACGTATAAACCAGATTTGTGGAATCAATATAGAGATGTTGTCAAAAATAACAAATAACGTTGGTTATTTGCTTTTAATGTACCGCATTTTCTAAAGAATAACACCTTCGTCTTTAGGTATGTCTGAAATGTCAATTGAAATTTCGTCCGAATCACACCCTTATATACTCAACAGATGATATAAGACTCGGATATAACTTGGTGTGCTCAACGGCTGTTTTTTATTGATTCGTCTTTTTCTTGGCAAAAACAAGATTTGCGAAGACCTTTATGCGAATATGTCTTTTAAGCGAAGTACTAACGAAACTGTGATATCTAAATAATACAGAGATATCTAAAAAATACAGAATTATCATGTTAAATCCCTACTGTGTAATCGTCTTTCTCTAACAATATTTGGCAATAATGAACAGTACTATATAATTCGAGATTAATTTCAATCTTCTATATTTACTTAAAGTGATATACCATGGTATGATTTTATCATCGGTGATTGTTTTAGTAGTATGTATGTTTGACTTCTTCTAACATGATTCAAGTAAATTGCTGGGGCAGGCATGTTTTTATCTCGTATGCATTTTAATGAAACATATGTAACCCATACATTTAAGTTGAATTGTTTGACTCTCTATGTGCGCAACTGCGATTTGTATCTCATGCATGGTGTCAATTAACATATGTTGACCGGATATAAATAAATGGTACGCCATGTCATAGTCTTCAGCCCCAAAAGCTCAGTTATAATGTATGCAAAGCGCTGAAAGGAAAAAAATGTGTTGTTGTTTTTTTTTCAAAGGTTTACATGATAGTTACATGAATATTAAAGGAAGAAATTCTGTCGATAATTGACCACACCAACATTTGTAAGAATAGTTTCATTCGCCCGACAATTTTAATGCTCGATTGTCTAATACGTATATGCCCTTGTTTTGTAATCGGTCCAAATGCCACGGGATAATTATGTTTGTTCTGCCAAACATTGCTTAAATGGCGCTGCAAATATTCATCAATTCATAAGCACGCTGATTTACGCATAAACCAAACGAATAACAAGGCTTACCGGATATAAATTGGAAACATTGCAGTTAGTTCTGGGCGAGATATACCATATTGTCGCAGTAATGAAATGCACTTGTTAAGAGCATTTAACATAGTTTTACATGTTTCTCTAATCCGTCTTATCACTATTGACGTTACTTGTCAATAACTCATATTGTATGAGTTGGTGGAGGGATCCTTGCCAGCGTACAATTAGAGTTGTTGCCCAAACAGTAAAAAATGATACTCGATGAAATTGTCTATATTAAAACAAATAGGAACCTCATATGTTGTTCCCAGAATCACTACAATGCGATTGAGCCCAACGGTATTGAAAGAGTACTATCATGATTCGCTATGTACAGCTGTTTATGATTCAGAAATACGTATTGATATTGCGGACTCATTTGGCGTCTGTCATGCAAATCAAAGTGTTAAAAGCAATGCAATAAAGTCGTTGTATCACTGTACCAGATCAATGTAGATGAATCTCAAACCACCATGTGTTTTGAGTGACATATTGCAAATGTGTGTTTGTTTAGAGATAATGCAATTACCATGTGCGTTTGAGGTGTTATATTTAATATGCGTGCGTGTGAAGTAATACATCGGCCATAATTGTGGTAGGTTATACATTTCCATTGTTGATGTGAGGTTATACTTTAACCAATGTTTGTGTGATCATAGTTCGAACATCTGGTTGTGAGGTGATTCACTGCCCGTGCGTGTGAGAGGTGATATATTGTAACAATGACTCAAATGGAAGCAAACATGTAAAGTTACTTGCGAAATATTCCTGGGAGAAAATATGGAACAGGTTGAAAACGTATGATGCACTCATTTTTTAACGTGTATCTGACCGATTCAGCTATACATAAATCGTTTATGAGTAAACAGTATTTGTGAAGTCTAATATGTGTGGACATTCATTTGCAGTAAATAAGGCGTCATGGAAACCATTAACTCAATGACATTGAATCAATAACGAGACCGTATCATCATGATTGGTATATACACACTTGTTTTGTTTAGTTGCTCATTTTTGGGAAACCAATACATGTACTTGCTATTTGTGACAAATGCACTCGTATAAACAAAAACGGTTTTTGCGTTAGACCAAAAGAGATACATGTATTACAGTATGCAATACAATTTTGAATGAAAAAAATGGTATTATTCAGCAATGCTTTAAACCAGTATTCGAATTATTGCAGTTTAAGCAGGCGCAACCTTTTCGGCTAAATAAAGACAACACGCAATGTATCATACGCAGAATTAGATCTCTTAATCACATTATACCGAATCAGTGGCCTATCTGGAGCTTCAATGTTCTAATTTTCTTGCAAGAAACTAACAGCATTGTTAGGGGCATTTTTGTTGATAACTCGTACAATAGAATTATGCTTTCGGACGAGACACAGGCTATATATGCTTTAGGAAGAGCCGTGTGCACTAGATTAGGATATAATTCACAGTCTGTACGGTTTGGGACGAGCCACATGCTCTATGCTTTAGGACGAGGCAAAAAGCTCTATGTTTTATGATTAACCGCATGCATAACGCTTAAGTATGAGCCACATGCGCTATTTCAGCGTTGACGTCATGAGAGACTGATTCCATTTGAGATATGAGAAAAAGTAAATAAACAAACTCACGTTACAAATAATTGATGGACTATTCGGAAGGGCAGAAGTGAACATTTCTTCATGTTAGTGATAGGTTATTAGTTTACCATGCTGCTTTTTGACGCATGTGAATAAGCTATCATAATAAATCTTCACGTTCGCTGTTGACTTCTCGTTGACCGGAGATGTTGTGTTTGATAATATGTTTCAAGCCTTCATTCTATGATGACAGCTAGGTTGTCACACAAAATACAGTACACTATCTTTGATATGTTTATAGTTATGTTATTTGTATTCCGTTTTCTGTTTCACCGTGAATCTCATAGTTCAGTTATTTATTTCAACAACGTTTCCTAATTCCAACGAATACCGTTCCAGAAATCATCGGTAATGAAGGCCATATTATGTACGAAACTTATTAAGAGGAAGGGATATCAATATCCTGAAGTACAAAATAAATCAAGTTTTCAAAGACGTCACCTCTGGAGACTAATTTTTTTTTAAGTCATCTGATTTGATGTCAATGTTCTCGGAGCTTCTGTGCGATGTAATTGAAAACTACATACAAAATCCAATCACGGTCTTGCGGAGGGAAATTGATTTAATTAAATTGATGCACGATTGAAACGAAAAATGAAACTTGTTCATTTCAGATAATTAAATCATGTCAAAGCTTAGATATAAATATTCTCAGGATTAAATGTTCGCAATTCTAATGAACTTAACCGTTTCAAGCGAAAGCGATGCAAACAACGAACTTTACGAATGGTAGTCAAACAAAACCAAGGCGACGAGCGGCGGAGGCAATGTTTCTTTATAATGGCAAAGATTGTATGATTTTTTGGATTTATAAATAACGCACATCTACACAACTGAATTATCGTCTATAGATTTAAACGTAAACGATTATTTATTTAAATCAACTTATATTTCTAAATTAGAACACCACTGTTTTATTCGTATGAATTTTAACGTTTCTACATTTTTTCTCAACGCAAATTTAAATCGTTAATATGATATAAACATGTTATAACAAGATCTATCATGGCGTTGTTTGTTTTATTTTCTTCATATAATACTTATTTAGGAATATACGAATCCGCATCCATTCTAAACAATGAACACTGAATTTTCACGTGATGTGAACGCAAAAAAAGGTTAAAAGATCAAACTAGTAACTATTCCATATGATTGTTATGATTTGTTAACAGATCATATATACGTTAATCCAGATCGATTGAATTGAATACAAGCATTCCGCAGTAAAATAAAGTTTAAGCTTACATTCTGAAGAACGTTTCACACCATAAACAGTAACAATTAAAACTTACGTACCCTCATAACATACAGAAAATGAGAAAAACAAATGTACAAACCCAGGCATACGGTAATAAGCAGTGTTGTGTAATAATGCATTTTCACAATTAAATTGTACTTTAATTAAAATAATTTTATAAATCTCGTGATAGTCACTACAGGACGTTAAGCAGTTAAAAGTATATTTCATGTAACGTTCGGCTGTGTGTTTCATACTAATTTTCCGGCTTAAATTTCCCACATTTTGAACAGCTAGCTAAGAATATTAAATATCTTATAAAAAGCTCTTTATTTCCAACGAAAACGGCTCTTTTACAGGAAAAATAAAGACAACCTGTCGGAACAGAAGTTAACCGGGCCGCTGCCAAGGTAGCCGTATAGACAATATTATCCTGTCACATGCCTTTAAATCAGCCCGATAACCAGGTAACCTAATATCCCAAAAGATATTAGGCTAGATGACCACGTGACCACGAATATCCGTCAGTCGCTCTGTTTTACTGTTAAATGACGTCATCCGGTGACGGACTACTTTTTCTATGAATAAAATACCAAATACATGTAAAGAACTGATTGTTTAAACATGTATATATTGTTTTGATTTGTTTTTTATTGACCGAGTTTATAAATAAAACATTCAACAAAGCAAAACATTGTGTTAAATAGTACTATGTGTAACCTACCGTTTATCAAGCGCTTAAGCACTATGATCGCTGTAACCACTCTAAACGTTGTCTTCTGTACATGTACATAGCCAGTTGACATTGGATTTAACAGTATTTAATTAACCCCTTAAAATGGAAGAACATTTAGGCATTTTTGAAGTGGAGTGGGAAGAACTTAGTGTATTTTTTGATGATGAATCTGGTCTTTTTGATGAAATTCAACCTACATGTATCAACAGAGAAAATGAGCAAAACAAACAAGTCACAGAACAATTAACAAAACAATCTAACAGTAACAATGAAAACTTAATGGATATTCATACACCCTCAGTAGCTACAGATGTAAAGAAAAATCCAAAATTCCATTGCATGTCGATTGAAGACGTTAAACAGTTCATTGAAATTTCAGAAAACATTAAATACTCTGAAGAAAACAATTTTAGATGTAGCAAAGTTTGAGCGGTTTCTCGCAGGCAAAATAAAATCAAGACCCCTTACAGAAATTGAGCCTGATCTGTTGAATGCATATTTTGCTAACTTCATTCTTTCTGTCAGAAAAGCTGATGGGCAGGAAAACGAGCCATCAAGCATAAAAAACATGATTTCTAGCATTGACAGGAAATTAAAAAGACAAAAATACCCACACAGAATATTCTCTGAAAAATCCAACGCCTTTCAGTTGACCCGAGATGCTTTAACTACAAAGCAAAAATCCCTCAAACGCTTAGGAAAATGAAACAAACCCCACAAATCAAATCCAATAATTGACCAAGAAACTGAAATGCTCTACCAGAAAGGTATCCTGGGACAATCTTCAGCGAACGCAGTTCTAAACAGTGTTTGGATAAACAACTGCATTATGTTTGGCCTCAGAGGAACAAATGAAAACTACGACTTAAGGTAGCTTAATAAATTAATTAACAACTCGTTAAACCGCCTTATATCTATAAAAAGCATTTTTATGAACACAAATAGATCTAACTATGCACAAAATGCTCTTGCTGAAATTCGAACACAGAATTCCTCATAGTTCAGTAGCTGCCAAACCTGCGGCGTTTTTCCAATTAAACTACAAGAGCCTCTTTAGTGCTAGCCAAATATTCACGGCTTTTTTTTGCCATAAAATTATAATATTTTTCCCGTACAAGAATGCATCACCTTGATAGATAATATTGCTTTTTAAAATAAGAGACAGCTAGTTGTATCCCAGGAGATTGAAATTCTATCCATAAAGCAAATCTAATGGCTAAATAATAATAAAAATAGACCCCTATATAGTTGATAGACTTATAAGGGTCTATTTGTTATTATTTAGCCATAAGATTAGATTTATGGATAGAATTTTAAACTTCTGTGGTTGAATAAATGCAGCTATGTCTCAAAAATAGTGTTGCTTTTTCCACTATTTTTTACAGCAAGAACATTTTTGTCCGTGATGAATGTGGACCAGGAAATAATCTAGCAGATTCCATTTCCATTGTTAATGACACCGTTATGAACACCCACACTGAATTCCTTGTTTTCTGGGCAGTGTTAAACATCCAAAACTTCAACGTGATCATGAAGTAAACCACGTTTGTGCATACACACATGTGACACAATCGTAACTTTTACGTTTCACTCAGTTTCAGTTTCATCCGTTGATGAGTGTTTGCCTTAAAATATTTACTCGACTCCAAAATCACATAACTATAATATTCACAGTTCATATGTTCTCCGTTTCTTACATATTGTATTAATTTTCCCGTTAGTGTCATATCAAATTTACTAATCAATTTTTTAACAACACACTGGACATAGCAAACGAGCTGATTGTTAATGCAGCATCGCTAAAAATAAACACGTTGTGTGTAGTGTAATTTTTGTCCGCTTTGTTGGTTATTTGATTTTAAAAAAAATAAACGCTATTATTCATGTCTTGTTCAATGTGTTCACGTTAAAAAGAAATAACGTGTTATATGGCTTGATTAAATAAAATTGTACTGGAACTATTTTTACTGCGCATGCCTTTTCATGTTGTAATAAAACATATAGCGTGACGTATGGAAATCTACACAAGGTCACACAAGTATGGGCTTTATGTACGAATGTTGTAAATGTGACAGGATAAATAGAATAATAGGTTGGTGACGTGGATGGAGAATGGTTATCTGGCTCGTCGGAGGATCTTATCGGGTGAGCCGAAAATTCCTCCGACTTGCCAGATAACCATTCTCCATCCACGTCACCAACCTATTATTCTCTATATATATTGAGGATATTTGTTGGATTTACTGGAATATCGATTTTAATTCAAGAGTGATCATAGAAAATGATATTTTCACGAGTGACGCAGTTATTACATGTATGTTCAAGGGAAGCTTATCCGTATGTATTAACAAACATTCAATGCAGAGTAATCGCCGTTGGTAACATTGGGGTGTCATAATGGGAATACCAAATAGATCTTAAAATAGTTCTGGTCAAACAATGTAAATTATCGATAATTTGCACTGTTATTTTTCACTGTTTCAAACAGTGAAATATCAGTTTTAATTCACTAATAATTCTTTATAAACCATCGCAAAGCATATAATAAACGCTTCGATAAATACTGACATCAGCCAAAATCAACATGATAACGCATGAGTGTTTTAAGGATATTCTACCTTAACTTACTATGATAAGTGTATGTTTGATTAACACATATACATCACAGAGGTAAAACAAAACAACAACACTGAGTTTGTGACATTCAACATATACTGCATTTAAGGACATACGATTAGTTCTTCTTGAATGCTCTGAGCTTTTATGAGTACATACGTACAGCTCATAGTTCTTCTTGTTAAAACCAAATTCAATGTAAAAAAATAATGTCTCACATATGTCCATAAAATCGAGTTAAATCAACCTAATACATTGTTACAACCACAATACCTGTTGCAATCGACATCAATTTGCGTGTATTTTGTTGAGAATTGCTCAAAAAATAAACTTGATAACAAATCGTATATGGCGGAAGTTGTGAATTGTCGATTTGAGCAAAGCAAAAGAAAAGGTTACACTGCACAAATTGTTTCACTGAAGTATCTGACGATGTATTGTGGTAGCAGTTGAAATTGTATTGCGCATAACAGTGTAGTTTGAATTTTGACACATTCTTATTACTGTATTCTCGCTGCGATCGGATAAGTGGCAGAGTCCGTGCTTTTAGATACGGCATTGTATAAACAGTTATTGCGCTGTATGCTAATTGAACTGAAAATCCGGAAAAAATCTGGAAGTAGTGTCGGGTGTTCTTACATGCTTAGCAAGTCTACCGCCCTGTTATGTACTCTGTGGTGCATTGACAAAGGGATTAACACGTGCGAATGTCTTTGATAAGGCAATAGACCATTTCAGAGCTGATGAGGGTACTGATTATCGAGGGGTAGATAAAGCTATTACTGAAAGGGCTTGCCTAGAGATAAGGCTGTAGTATGGAATACTTAATAAATATTTAATTTTTTCATGCTATACAATTTAGTACTTAATTAATTAACGGAATTAAATAAATATTAGCATAAACGTATCGTATAGATGTATGTCTACTTATGTACATATTGTAAAGCTTGATACTGTGTGTGATAATGAAATAAATATTAAAATAACAGTGTATAGATGTATGTCTCCTAGTGTACATATTGTAAAGCTTTGATAATGTGCGTAAATATTGAAATACATATTAAAATAAAAGCATATTGAACCCGTCCCTTGCCGTTGTCTATCCGTATGGTCGTTCGTTAGTGGGAGACAGTTGACTGAGAGAGACGTTTAAGAGTGTTGAGTGCTTAAGGCTGTCTGTATTAAAGACTTTGTTGACTAAAAAGATGGGTGAAAGTGTGTTATGCGTTAGGGAAGGTTGCGTTTTAAAGAATTGTTCTGTATGTGAGTGTGATCTTTGTCAGTGTTCGAGTTGCTGTGCAAAATGCGGATGGGTTGGTGTTTTGGAGAGATTTTTTATTTGATTATTGTCACTGATTAAAATGTTATGATAAACAAACAAGAATAACAAGTGAATAATATATATACTGGCATGTCCCAAGGAATTTGGTCAGGCACTGCGGCAGGCGGTTGGTGTCAAATTCTTTATATACTTTCTTAATGTTATAAATCAAAATCCACACTACTTTGGAGCTACCAAATCAAAACATTTCTTTTAATATTTATGTATTTGTCCTCAGTTCATTTCATTCAAGTCATATATTATAATATTAAATAACAACCAAAATAAACAGAAAGCAAAACAAATATTGAAAAACATTCTGTGACCCATGGAAAATCTTGCTTCCAACTACTGGTCGTTTATTAGATTGTATTCTGTCATGCACAAAGACTAAAGAAAAATGTGTTGCAGGTTTATAGCGAATTTTGTAAATATGAAAGAAACTATATATCTATTGGATCTGAATATATTAAATATTGGTACTGTTAAGCTATAGTCTCCGTTAAGAAAATAATGTGAACACATTTTAAAGTCTCTATAACGCTCAAAATCAACGAACATTTCGTTAAGTATTTCGTAAAATAAAGTTAACACCTTAACAATCAGTGTTCCTTATAGCAATATCCAAAATTTCAACGCTAGATGTGATATGATTACATAGATTTTTGTAAAAACAAAATGCTCGTGTTTATATTTGTGGCCACAATTAATTCCCGCGAATATATCTATTCATACGACACACGAACACCATTTTAGTGTCTGTGTGTCGTATGAATAGATATGCAAAACAATAATGAAAACGAGCATTTTGTATCTACAAACATCTATTTTACCAGTCCACATATGGCGTTCAAATTTTGGCAATTGCCATAAAGAACACTGATTTTTAATTGGTTAAGTTTATTTTACGAACAATTGTATGAAATGCTCTATGATTTTGAGTAGTAATGTTACTGTAAATGGTCGAGAGCAATCAAATAAGACGTTTGATTCAAATTAATTGTATTTATAACTTAAATTACGCACAACCGCAACACACATCAGTTACGGTTTGTTTTTGAAGCAAGTTCTTTATACTTTTTATTTTCTGCAATAGTCGTAAAAAATTAAAATATTTAAAAGATCGCTGTGGCGTAGTGGATATGGTGTCCGCCTAGAGATCGGGAAGTCACGGGTTAAAACCCCATTGTGAGCGTTCCTGGGTTGGACTCCAGTCCCTATCCGCCAATGGAAAGTGGTGGCACATTACTGGGCCCGTCTTTCCACTACCAATTCCTCTAGATTAAACAAGCGCATAGCACTCTGGGCTAGCACCAAATCAGAAAGATGTAAAAATTGGTTTTTCTTTGTGCGAAAGCATCTATCTCATTGCAATCTTAGACATCATTATGATGTTTTTAGACCAATATCCAAAGGTGTTCTTGTTAAGGACATTGAACAGTTTATGTTAAATGAATATAAAGTAGATCGGCTACAGAGAATTAACTCTAGATCAGGTGGAGGTGGAAATAAGTTTAGAAGCTACTGTACATTTAAGCAGAACTTTGATGTTGAGAAATATTGCAAGTTAATAATCCCTATGAATCATAGATCGGCCCTGTGTAAATTTAGATGTGGTGTTGCTCCGATTCGCCTCGAGACAGGCAGGTATGAAGGACTGCCGGCTGACAGACGCTTCTGTCCATTTTTTAGAGATAATACAATTGAAAATGAATGTCATGTATTATAAGAATGTAGCATGTATAATGATATAAGATATAATCTTGTGGAAAAAGCTGTTGTTTCTACTCCAAATTTTATGAACATGACGAATAGCGATAAGCTGAAATCCCTTTTTATCAATGAAGGATTAACAAGAATTTTAGCCAAAACCTGCTTTTTAATTTTACAAAGAGGACAGTTCTACATTTGTAAATAAGTAGTAGTGTTGCTTATTTTATGTAAATAGCAGCGATAGTATATATATTATCTTTGTTATATAATGTACTTGTATAGTAAGAAATTCTAGTCATAAGTTGATGGTATATTGAGCGTCTTTATGTATAAAATCTATTATATAGGATTAAAGATAATAAATTCTCTTTAACGCTCAATTATAGTTTTTTGGGTTTTAATGTAATTAGTGGTTTATTACATAAAATTTCTTATTATTTTACTATCTTAATTAGCTGTTTTATTAAAATACAGAAAGCCACTGTTAACCAGTTCACTTAGGTAGTCGCTCTTTTACATCATTTTTCACTATGCGCATTATTACCCAGTTTTACAAACACCAGTGTTTTATCAACTTCAATATTTTATTACAGGTGTTTAACATAAGGTTAACAGGGGCAATATGGTTTTTATGATGTATGTCTATGAAACATGTATTTGTAAAAAAAAAGCAATAGTTTAAGTGTAATATTACACACTTAAATGTCTTTTACAAATCTATAAGATTAGCCATGCATGTTTGTAAATTGTGTTATTTAATGTATTATTATTAGCTCATCTATTTTTTGAAAAAAAATATGAGCTATTGTCATCACCTTGGCGTCGGCGTCGGCGTTGGCGTTGGCGTCCGGTTAAGTTTTGCGTTTAGGTCCACTTTTCTCAGAAAGTATCAATGCTATTGCATTCAAACTTGGTACACTTACTAACTATCATGAGGGGACTGGGCAGGCAAAGTTAGATAACTCTGGTGTGCATTTTGATAGAATTATGTGCCCTTTTTATACTTAGAAAATTGAAAATTTTGGTTAAGTTTTGCGTTTAGGTCCACTTTTCTCAGTGAGTATCAATGCTATTGCATTCAAACTTGTTACACTTACTTACTATCATGAGGGGACTGGGCAGGCAAAGTTAGATAACTCTGGCATGCATTTTGACAGAATTATGTGCCCTTTTTATACTTAGAAAATTGAAAATTTTGGTTAAGTTTTGTGTTTAGGTCCATTTTATTCCTTAAGCATCAAAGCTATTGCTTTCATACTTGCAACACTTACTAACTTTCATAAGGGGTCTGTGCAGGCAAAGTAATGTAACTCTGACTGGCATTTTGACAGAATTATGTGCCCTTTTTATACTTAGAAAATTGAAAATTTGATTAAGTTTTGTGTTTAGGTCCACTTTATTCCTACAGTATCAAAGCTATTGCTTTCATACTTGCAACACTTATTAACTATCATAAGGGGACCGTGCAGGCAAAGTTATGTAACTCTGACTGTCATTTGGACGGAATTATGGGCCCTTTATACTTAGAAAATTGAAAATTTGGTTAAGATTTATGTTTTGGTCCACTTTACCCCTAAAGTATCATAGATATTGCTTTCATACTTGGAACACTCAAAAACTATCATTAGGGTACAGTAAAAGGACAAGTTGCATAACTCTGGTTGTCATTGTTACGGAATTATGGCCCTTTTTTGACTTAGTAACTTTTAATATATGGTTAAATTTTGTGTTTCGATCCACTTTACTTCTTAAGTATCAAGGCTATTGCTTTCAAACTTCAAATACTTTCATGCTATCATGAGGTTACTGTACCTGGCAAGTTGAATTTTACCTTGACCTTTGAATGACCTTGACTCTCAAGGTCAAATTATTAAATTTTGCTAAAATTGCCATAACTTCTTTATTTATGATTAGATTTGATTGATACTTTGACGAAACTACTCTTACCTGACATACCACAATAGACTCCACCCAAACCGTCCCCCGTGCCCTCCCCCCCCCCCTCCCCCCCTCCCCCCCCACCTCCCCCCTCACCCCCTATTTTTTTTTTAAGATCATCTCACAAATGATCACCACACCCTCACACTATACCCCCACCCCACCCCACCCCACCCCCCCCACTCCACCCCCACCCAATTTTTTTTTTATTTTTTTTTTTTTTTTTTTTTTAAGATCATCTCACAAATTACCACCACACCCTCACACTATACCCCACCCCCCCCCCAATTTTTTTTAAACGGTTATGTTTGAAATACCGTCCAACCATCGCACCCAAAAAATCCCCCCCATCGCCCTCCCCCCCCCCCCCCCAACCCCCCCACCGATTTTTTTTTCGCTTTTTTGGAAGATAATGTAATAAATGTCCACAACCCCACACTATACACCCCTCTTCACTCCACCCCTCCCTCCTTTGTGATTGAAAATGAGAGTCCCTTCACCTTTAAAAAGAAAATAGATGAGCGGTCTGCACCCGCAAGGCGGTGCTCTTGTATTGTACATGTCATGGACTAGACAATAAACCTTGAAACTCTCTCTGAAACTCTCTTTCCTTCGATCTCCCCCAAAAGACACCAAGTACTGGTTCTAGTCCCAGGAAACGGACTCGAGAGCGTTTATATAAGCCTACGGCTTTCGATGCAATCGAGCTACAATAAATAGGTTTAAACTAATTAAAATAGAACAAACAAACAATTTGAGCATATCTTTAATTGCTCTTACTCCACATGTACCGGTAATAATAGATCATTATCGGCCATTATTAGGGGACAAATACCATAATTGATCCCCATGAACGACCCGTAAATCGTTCATACATGTTATCTAAGCCCCTTAAGCACACACCGCTGTTAAGAGCGTGCATGTTTTGATTGAACATTGGCCGAATGCAGACAGCAAGCGCTTGTGAGAATTTCAAGTGCACGCATTTTAGCCCGCTGGGCAAAATCGCCTGGGGAAAGCATAATTCTTATAATCCATGCATTACACTTTTGTTATTTTCTATTTTGTATATGGCTAAAAGCAAATGTATGCTTTAGAGCTAATACATGTTACTGCTGTAGATGTTGTATAATAATTCCCTAACGGCAGATCTGACCGCTATTCATATACAATTAACATAAGTATTAATTAAAATTTGAACAAATTATATATACAATTTCTGTCCATTTAAAACAAATATTTAAGATTTGAAAATAACCTTTCTTAAAAACATAAATTGTATGTTCGGAGAAAAGCATAGGTAAACCGTTTATTGGTGCATGTTGTTGTAAACACACCGCGTACGTTCCTTTAATTTTTCTTTTGGTTAATAAAAACTGTTCCATATGCAAACAAGTTGACATTTACATTTACGGTTGACGTGTTTGAAACTTTGAATAAAATCTTTCTTCTGTGAGCACACCATATCATGAAGATCTAAGTTATCTTAATTTGCTCATTATAGATATATTGACTATCTATTTGTGTTAATTCATGCCAGAAAATAGTTAATTTTGCTAATTTTACCAATAAATGAGCGCCCGGATTTCAGGCGGTGATTTTGCTATGGTAAATCGCGAAACCAGTTGCAACTCCCAGGACCCAGAGGGTCAATAGCTGGGAGTTAGATTATTGCAACTAGACATACGATATGTGTTCGTATTGTTGCTAAAAATAGACATTTGGAAACCCAGTAGAAATTTAAACTCAAAAAAAGTTATAATTCAATAAAAAAGCGCTATTTTGATTTGGCAATTTTTAACATTGTCTTAAGAAAAATATATGTACGAGTGCCAAACAATATCAAGAATGAGTTAGACGTCGTTAACAATATTTGATAAGTACATTGTAGAAGGTTTTGTGATACTTACACTTTCGTTTTCGATTTCATGAAACTTCGTTTACATCTGTGAATACCATCCTAAAGGTATGTCCACTTATTTTAAAGAAACATTTTGGTTAATATGTTTTTCTTCAGGGCTTTAGTTTATTGATCGTCATGTGTGGCATAATACTATCAGATAGTGACATGAATGTCTCTCCTGATACTGTTTCTAAAGTATCATTACTCACACCTTGGGTGTTCATGTATGTTTCTACATTTTGTATGATAAAGATTCGCTTGACCTGTATTATCATTTATTGCAGCGTGAAAGCACATGCTTATTGGCGACAATGCAACATACTTGTCCAGTATAGAATATTTACTCAATGTGTTGTCAAAGACAATGAACATAAGTTTTAGAATTGTCAAAAGAGTGAAATTATGCTATAATGAACGATAGTGTTAGGGGCCCTACATCAAATACTATACCATGCAATACAATTAACTATATCAAAAGAAATGCCATCGTATTGTGGAAATGGTAAACAATACAATATTATTTACAATAATGATTTAGATAGTGACTCTGATCACACTGATAGTTCGATACCAGAGCACGAACATGATCTCTCTGTGATAGGTGGTGTATCTAGTAATGAACAAAATGCATTTACATGTGACGCTTTGACAACTCAAGGAACGCACAGCAATGAACGAAATGTTTCTCCACATATTCCCACATCGACTGAAGACATATCTAGAAGTGAACAACGAAATCGTTCATCATTTGGTACAACTTCAACTGAAGTAAGCAAAGAACGAAATCCCGTTTCTTTTCAATCCAGTACAAGCGATAGTACAAGGGACACAAGAAACTCAATAAAGACCCATTCATTAAAAGATACAACCAGCAATTACGGAAACATACAAACTTTAGACTCGGTAAATGGCGATTCTTTTGTTTACGACAGTGATACAATAAGTCGAGACCTTTCAATCTTCGATAATAATTCATTATTTTCTCCGCAAAGTATGCGTGTAGTTGTCCAAGTCGGAAGAGGCAGTGTCGGAAATATCACTACCGGTGGCATGCAGTTCCCATATGGGAACGGACTTGGAATCAACAGCATGCCTTTTTTGCCGAGCTTCCTCCTTCGAGGTGGCAGCATGGGTTCAGGTGATCCATATGATCCAGTTGAAGGACTGTCTAGATTGCAGCAGCACGGTTCTGATACACTGTCTAGACTTCTGGAAATGAATAGCAACTTAGAAGGGTTGTTGGGAATGCGCCAAAACAATAATTTTGACGGTAACTTTATTCAAAGTTTATCATTTGTATACTTTTTATTTTCTTCCTGTTTGCTTTAAACAGATTTTAAAACAAATTTAGATATATAAAATGAAAAATCGCTTAAGATTGAATTGATTTGTTATTTTGTTGTTGTTATACTTTTTTACCAGCTAGGGATTTTCTCGAAATGCTATCTGATCAAGAACCCGACGCAAGTAGTCACATAAATCTTGAACGGTTGCCAACAAAGAAATATGTGAAAAGAAATGCCGTGGAAGATGAACGGTGTGACATATGCTCAGAGACGTACAATGCTGGCGATGAACAGAGGACCCTTACGTGTTTCCATGACTACCATGTAACGTGCATTGACATGTGGCTACAGGTGGGAGTTGGTGGTTTTTACATTAATGTTTATTTCATTCGAAGAAAATAGGGTATAATAACATTTCACCATTAACTTTGTTCATTTGTTTTACGAAATTTTATATATTGTGTACTGTCCGTGCGTTTTGTAAGACGTTTAAGGAAACTAAAAACGGTGTAACGTAAACATACAATTTAATATATTCTATCAACGTTTCTTTGCATATTAAATATCAAAAGTATTGACGAAATCGTTAAATACATTCATATCTTAACATTATAAATCTGTGCGTAAAGCAACAAACTATTCAATGTTTCAATCGTTCAACATATGTTTGTTAAATGTATGTTTTCTTTTTTAGAAAAATAATACATGCCCGGTTTGTAGAATGGAAGTACATACAGAAGGCGATTAGCTGCAAACACAATTCAAACGAATGGAATCGACAAGTTTGCTACTTTCAAATCAAGGATTGCGTCGACCAATAATTCGCTAATTTATTACAGCGTAACATTCTTCTCTACTATTACATAATATATTCAATGCACTTGAAATCCGTGTACGCAAAACCATTGACAAATATGACATGTGAAGCAATACTCGTGTCTGCAATGTGGCTAGGGACTTAAGAGTATTTATTTGAATTATTATATAGCAGTATTCGGTATATTTGGCCACTGTTACAGTTAACGAACATCCATACAAGATACTCCAGAAGTAACAAATTTGTTCAACTGGAAAATCCAAAATCATGAATTCCATATAAAGGTTCGAAAATTGTGAAGTACATTATTTCCATAATTCAAGCAGAATAAAGAACTTTGACATAAATTCTCACACGCGAATGATTCTGTCCTGATAATGTCAAAGGACTTGCGTTATTTGTGGACATAAACATCACATACGAAGTATTGGAGTTTTGATATACATGCGGTTGAAATACAATAACATAACTAGCCATTGTGTTGATTATCTTTCCTTTAGCATTGGTATAGGGATTTGTTTTCAAAAACAGTAATATTTTAGTACGTCTTCACTATGACAATACAGCTGAAGGTGTTTGTTTGCTTTTTGTTAATATCGTTATTGCCTGAAATTAAATATTCGAATACACCGCGGCTGTTGCACGTCACGAACACTTTGAAACAAGGAAAGTAGGGGTGATGAGCGTAAAGTACATGTTGTATTACGCTAATGGTCACTTTCGTATTTATAATGTAACGTAGACCTGACGTACAAACTTATGTTGCTAAGTATTGAAAATAATATATATTTAAACGGCATTTCGACGATTGTTGCGGTATTTTACTTCACAACTAAATATTCTTTAAATGTATTAAATGGTTGCTTTACACACGGTCCTTGTTTTTATAAACCCGCGTTAACAAGTACTTTATACAATTAAAATTGTATAAATAGTCAAATCTTAATCAATATGATATGCCTGAAATACCGCTGCACGCATTCGCACAATCGAAAACTGGACTTAAGGCTATTAAACTTTAAATTCAAGAAGCCTATTTACGAAGAGGCGAGTCACTGGTGGCGTGAGTTGGAAACAAATACTTGTTTTTAACGATTAAATCAAGATAGCATAGTAACTAGATAAATATCTGTTTAAAACGAAGTAACACGCATGTGTAAGCATGTTTATTTTAAGTGGAAACTACCGTCGCTATGCCCCTTTAACGCAGTTCATATGGACTTCCAAGCTCAAATAAACCTTAGTTTCAGCAGTTTCTCAGCCAACGCACGGTGTTCAACATAAACAAAATCAAAAGAATGTGGATTATGTTTCTTTTATAAATAGCAAATGACATTGATTTGCAAGTATATAAATTGTATAAAAGACGTCAGATTCTATACATGCTTGTGATATAAAAGCTTGAGTACACCTCATACTTATGATTTGCAAGTATATAAATTGTATAAAAGACGTCAGATTCTATACATGCTTGTGATATAAAAGCTTGAGTACACATCATACTTAAAAAAAAGAAAGATAATCTCGATACACATGTGTGTTCGATGTGGGTTTCAAAGTGTATGCACTTTCTCTTTTAATTAGTTCCTTGTTGTCGGCAGTAAGAGGCGATCAACTTGATTACAATTCTGAAGCAAGTGATATGTTGTAGTGCTGCTATGAGGCGAGCCTGTTCATGCTTTAAGGACTGACAAAGCATCTGTTTTGAAGAATGGCAGGCTTGATCTTCTTTGCTGCTGATGGTGTGCGCAGCATATATCAAAACTTCCACATCTGCTGTCTTTTTTTCTGCAAAAAAGGCCTTTTGACATGGCCTTTGCCTGCCAATGTCCATGTAGGTACTGCACTTACGCTGCAGCATGCGTGACAACCTCTTTTGCGGAAAAATTTGTGTGAGCCCTTACTCATGCTTCTTGTGTGTACCTTTCTTTAAGCTATCTATTGTTTAAAGATCAACCTATTTAAATTTGTCAAGACGATTAGTGTACGTTTCTATATATCATATGCTCTTGTCTAAAAATGTATCACATAATTATAGCCAATGTTAATAAACAGAAAACAGTTTATTTTGTCTGTTCGACAAATATATCAATCATCTCATCTCTTTAAATACCTCATTAGTTATCGAATATCAAGGGTGATAAAAGGATATTGTAAGGATGAACGATACTCAGATAGATAGCGTTATTGTAGTTGCTTGATGATTGTTTGGGTCGTAGTGACACAGTCAAGAATGTATCAGATATCATCGAATACAGCGTATGAGTGGGCTTGATAAATTATGTGTCGACAACTTCTGAACGATTTGTACAAGTTTTTTTATGAAGTTTCGGAACAAAGTCAGCATTCAAACACTTTAAATTATAAAGTAGAAGAGAATATGGTGGCAGAAATAAAACATCGCGAAATATACGACCCGTGTTTTCTTCTTGACTGCATAAGTGTAATTTTTATTAATACGTGCTGCGTTGCTTTAGATGTTTTTTTTATTTTGGGAAGTTAAAAGCCTCCTGTACATTTGTACACATGCACGAGTACGTCTATCTTCATTAACATCCAAAAATGTCGAAAGCCATTATATTCACAACAGTACCATGCTTAATACTCACGACAGAGCGAAACATTTGAGTCAACGTTTCATCTATACTGTATCTCGAAATTCAAGAAATTCGTTTATGTTTAATGCTACTCGCTATGGTTTGACCATGTATAAGATTGTGCATGCTATTATTATTTAACGATTATCAAATGCCTACACGTCACTGCATATACGCTATGATCCTTAGACAAAAGACTTTGCTCTCTTATAGGGTTATGAAATTACTGAGGGTGTATATCCCATACACCGTCAGTTACTAACGGTGTTACGATTATATCTCAACCGACTACTCGATTACTCGAGTAGTATTGAAATTACTCGGGGTGTATGGAAAATACACCAAGGGCACGTGACCGCTCTAAGCCTATCGGATTAGGTCATTTTTGAAGGCAGGTGAGATATCATTGTCTATACACTATAAAGCAATACAATTAACAACGTCTACCTTTTATGTTTATACCTGTTTGTACGAAAGAAATCGAATTGTAAGGATCTTTGCTAGATTTTAGAATCATTTGAGCCGTGCTCTGTGAAAATGAGATTTAATGTGCGTAAAGTGTCGTGCCAAACTAGCCTGTGTAGTCCGCAAACGACACTTTCCGCTTTTATGAAATATTTCGTTTAAAGAAAGTCTCTTCTTGACAAAAATAAAGCTAAGGCGGAAAGTGTCGTCCCTGATAAGCCTGTGCGGACTGCACAGGCTAGTCTGGGACTACTCTTTACACACATGCATTAAACCCCTTTTTCACAGAGCGCGGATCGATTGTTGTTTTACGAACTCTCAGTTCATATAATTATGTTAATTATTGCTAACAAAAACTTGCGAAAAGTCTGATCTACGAACAATAAATTAAAAGGTCAAGGATTTTAATTTCAAAGAGATAAAACAACAAGCCATATCACAGACACGAAACACAAATGGTAACTGCGAATTGATAAAACCATCGTTTGTTTCGTGCTCAATTGTTTAATACAGCATGCACGTACAGCACTTCTTGAAATTGTGTTCTTTGGTTTACACATACCATGTATATGGTGCAAACACATGCACGTGTTAGTATAAACCTATGTATTTTAGCTCGATTGCATCGAAAGCCTCAGGTTTATTGAAACGCTCTCGAGTCCGTTTCCTGTGCCTAGAACCAGTACATGCACATGCTCATACAGCGTAGAACGAATAACAAATCGGTTCACTAGTATAATAATGACTTGTTTGTTAGCGTTTCAGATAAAACTATATTACTATGTAAATTTCAACCTGTAAAATCCATTTGCGGTTCTATAATAACTGACCCGGTATTGAGAATACTTTGGTAACGTACATCGAAATAAAATCATAGAAAGTCATGCTTACATAAAACGACAAAACGTTTACAAAGATAATACTCTATAGAGATCTAATTATATAGATTTTAACAACGCTTAAGCGCTAAACTGCTTTGTTTGACACTGTTTATTAACATGGGTCTTCGTCATTATCGGTCTATTCTTAGTATTAACCGAACGGAAGTTGCATATTTATCCTAAAAATAGCAAATCTGGAAAACCGCTATATATCATCCTGGCCATTATCAAACTGACGATACGTTTTTGCACATATCTTTCTTGTACTATGGGAAGTCCTTTTTCTAAATGCAAGAGAGGGAAAAGTGGACGTTTAACACAAAATGTAAGTAAACTATTAACATTATCTACGTCTGTTTCGCCTAAATGTACAAAATCATTCTTCATATATCGACTACTTTCGATTTCAATTGTCACTACTTAAAATGATATAGTTTCCCTGTTTGTCGTGGTATGATTCGAGTAAAAGTGTCACATTCCATACAAACTTTTGACCGTCCATTTGATACATAAACACATGTTTTACAAATAAAAGTCTTCTATTATATATTCACTTATCTTAAGACTTTCTAAGCACAGGCAGCAGTATCATAAATTTGCCCCCCCCCCCCCTCGGAACCCTACCCCCCCCCCCCCGAGCTTACCCCAGGGGTTCCAGATTGTTAAATGTACACCTATTGTGTATGGTTTGACTTTTCAACAACGAATATTGACAAACATTTATAGTTTGAAAAAAATAACCCTCGTATAGGTATTATATAATACATATACGAGGGTTATTTTTTCAAACTATGAATTTTTGTCAATATTCGTTGTTGAAAAGTCAAACCATACACAATAGGTGTACATTTAACAATCTGGAACCCCTGGTGTAAGCTCGGGGGGGGGGGGGTAGGGTCCCGGGGGGGGGGCAAATTTATGATACTGCCTGTGTTTTTAAGTAAACATAGTGATACATACTCCGGATTCTTTTGAATTGTACTTATAACAATGCCCTAATGTCAAAGTATTAAATGTTTGTCTTAATACTTCCTGGTGTCGCTACATAATCCTCGTAATGTATACATGTGCATAAAAATGTGTTGTATACTAATTGTAAGATGAACTGTTTTCTCCCTTCATTACAGTTATTGCCCTTTAATTTTAAAATATCTGAATATGTATTTCAATAAGTAAGTTTGACAAAACTATTCACTTGTAGATGTTGTAATATAATATTGAGATATATGTCTATTGTAGAAAAATTGTATTTACTTCTTGTAGTGTGACGTGTTTGTAATTAAGAGACAACCTCATTGGTGCAACTCTGAATAAGGATAAAGTCCGGTATGTCTATTACACGTTCATAAAACATTAAGGTCAAAATATAATAGATAACAGTTAATTTCTTAATTTTTAATTAGAGTTGATCCATTAACGCCTCGTTAGGTGAAAGATTAAGGCACCAGAACCATGACATATTTTTTTTAATGTATGAAGACAATTTATGGTTTAAGGTTCAAGATAGTATCAGACAATAAAACGAATTAAAACTTGAATTTAATTGCAAACATATTGGCTGGTGTATATCAGAAAACTCCCTCTCCTGCACAAGACATGTGCCAGGGAGTACCAGAATATACGGGGTTTAAAACACGGGTTGGACCGAATGTAAACACATCGTTAAGAACTTTATTTTTGCAAATAAATAACGTTATTGGAATACTTGCACAAATCTAAAGTTCATACAAAACAGTTGTTCTTGTAGTTTGTGCCGATATTTTAAGAATATATCCTTGAATACGTCTGAAATCGTTGACAAAATTTCACGTTGCGTGAAGCATTACCGTGTAAAATGAATGCAGTAGATACCCGAATGTTTTAACAAGAACACAGCCTTATACAGAGGGGGTTATCACGTGATTATCAAGATGGCGACGTCCATGCCGAGGCCGGTATTTTTCGCCGTTTTATACCCTTTTATAACTTGTATTATTTTTAAAATCCGCCCACTTTCGTGCCATAATAACAAGAAAGTTACTGACGTTTATTTCATAGTAATATTTGCTCTATATCTCGACTTTACTCGGTGCGAACTTTCTTAGCGGGATGACCTAATTAGGGCTCCACTAACAATTTGCGGGGAGTAAAGTCGAGATACAAAGCGAATTTAAATACGAAATAAACGCTAATCACGTTTTTACTGATATGGCTGGAAAGTGAGCGTCCTTAAACAATTAAACAAGAGTAATAAAGGGTTTAAAACGGCGAAAAAAATATCTGTCTCGGCGTGGACGTCGCCATCTTGACTATCACGTGATTACCCCCTCTTTTATACAAAAAAAATAAAGTAATTTTGATGTATTTCACATTGCCATAAGCAGCATAAAAATCTGTCCTTTATGCACTAGTTGAAATTCGGAAGAAAAAAATGTAAAGAAGTTATTTTAAATAAAGCACCACTTACCGTCGTGTATACATCCATTAAATTTAAAAGGTGTAACCCCACAAAGTCACGTGATCATTCACCCTTGCACTGCGATGTGAAATCCTTATACTTGTGTGCAGAGTTGTTCATACTACACCTGGACGTAATATTCGTTCTATAACAAACACTAGTAAACGTATTGTAATCGGCGTAATCTTCCTCGTCATAAATTGTCCTATGGTTAACCATAATTTATTGATAGTACAATATAAAGATTGTTAATTTTGTTTAACGTTATTCTGTCATATTCAGAAGTTGGTATAAGATTGTAATAATACAATTTTGAAATAGGAATAGTATACACTCCCTTTAAACGTTTACTGGCCTCTCTTAAACGTCATTGTACGACACACTTATATATACTATGTACAATCCTCTAAGAAGGCGAAAAATATCTACCGAAAATTCAACAAATGGCCTCTGGATAAATACTTAAATATTCGTGCCAATAATTGATTATAATAATGAATGTGTTTTCCAAATTGAGTGTGGAGCCTTAGTGTTAACTAACTGAATGAAAGCATTATGTTTGGTTTACATTTGGCCCTTTCGACACAGCGATTGTATTCCTTCTTTATAAATACCCAGGGCACCTTTTCAATTGAGGAAAAATTATAAAATCACCAAAGCTAGAAAAAGTGTAAAACAATTTTCAACAGCATTATCTGCTATTGAACAATTTAAATGAGCACTGAAAGAGAACATTTCAGTAAAAGACATTAAAATGAACATTTAGACGGCTTTGTTCAATTAAGAACCAAGCAATAAAAAAAATTATCATCCCCATTTCACGAAGGAAATTTTCCCAATTGAAGGACTTTTCGCGCTTATGTTTCCCAATTAGCACGGTACTGGTTCCTTTTTACCATTGGGCAAAACAATCGCTGCGACATGTACTACGGCATTGAATCTTTTTTGATTTCCGGGACTTGTTCGTGCATGAGTTGTTTTTTCAATTATACACTAACACTATTTAATGAAGAAATATGTCATTTATTTGTTTAAATGTCTAATGCAAAAATCACACATTCATTATAGCGTCATGTATTCCTGTATCTGTATGTCTTCTTTGATATGTACGAATTTGCTTTTTAGTTCACATCCGATCCAACATACAACCGAAGTGGAACGCCAACAGATACGTCTGTGTGTACAGCCACTAGTCAAAACGCAAGAAACGTTCCATTCATTTCATCTGACGAGTCGATACACGCACGACATTTAAACAACTCGCGTATACGAATAACACAGCGTGAAAATATATTGAACAATACCAGCATATTTTCTAGTCCACAAGAGCGTGAACGAAGGAATCGAAGAATAAACATACGTAGTCTGTACTCTTTCACAATGGACCCATCAGAGCACACAGAAACAACCGACACGATAGTAAATTCGTCCCGCCAAGAGAGCGTTCATTTTGAAAATGAAACCATACCTTCAGCGCTAGTTCAACCTGACAGTTCTATTCGTCGATCAATGCAAAGTATAAATCAATTATCGCCAACACCTGAAAGATTTATGTCTTCATCTTTGAACGCAGTTGATGCTGATACATCTATCATCAATAATCAAAATTCAGAAGGATCACTACCAAGTACTAACAGCCAATTATCAGAACGTGTTTCTCGCCTAAGAAACTGGAACGCATCTAATTTATTGACCATTGACGAATCATCATTGCAGCGGAGACAATCGAATATCGGAGACAATAGCGTTGATGAATCCCTAATAGAAGACATACAGCCGAATGCACGTCAAGAAGACCAAATTGATAGAAGACATTTTTTGTTTACCATTGGTGGCGATACGGATAGTTCTAATGGCTCTTTAACACTCCCTGATGATTCTTTTTCTGTTCAATATCTGCAACAATCAACGCAACAGTCTATCCCGCGTAGTCAAAACTTCCCGGGAATAATGTCAAATGCTAATAACGGTGTGACCAACAACACACGCGATTCTATAACTACAGAGTCAACACAACGGGAAACTAATGCTGAAACAGATAGCGACTGGCTACAACGCTTAATGCGACCTCTTCGACATGACCTCGGATTTGTTGGCACAACTCCTCCTCCAAACAATGCACAATATAATGCTGGAAATGATGCTGACATTAACGGAAGTGACAGCGAGTTGGACATACCGATCCTGCGTTCAATGGTGCGCGAGTACCTCAGAGAACACCCCGAGGAAGATACGGGACCACCCACTCTGGAATCACTGATGAGTCACGAGCCTTTAGACGTACTCAGACGCCGCAGGCACATTTTACTGGAGCCGTTTGGAATTGATCTGAGTAAATAATACTAATACACGTCTAATGATAACACTATTTGCGCAATGACCAGGCATTTAATGAACAAGTTTTATGAAATCCGTCTGAAACTTAAAAACAATCTTTTTATCGTAATTTAAGACAACCCGTATTTCATAAGTCACCTTTTATACCATCCTTCAATTTATGTGTTCGCTAAACAAAGGAAGACTTTGTTTGACTGTTTTTGTTTAAGTGTTTACTATCCTATGTATTATAGATATAAAGGAAGTTATGTACACACATTTTTTTGTAACATTTGACCTTCCTAAAATGTATCCTAATATCTAATTCAACAGGAGCAGGGGAACATTTATTCAATTTTTTCGACCACGGGTTCTCTGGTCGCCAGGTCAATTCGGAAAAGTTGCCAACGAAAGTCTTCAGCACTGAAACGGTCTCCACGCAACTTATGTGTCACATTTGTCTAGAACACTACAATACAGGGGATGAGCTTAAAACTCTGCCTTGTTTCCATGACTTCCACCCGGTCTGTATTGACAAGTGGTTAGAGGTAAGGGAATAAAGTATTATGTTAATATATAAATTACGTTATATTATTACTGGAAAGGGTGAGAGACGATCACGAGACGTTTCGTGAGAGTTCGCGCTTCTTGGAATACAATGTGGTGCTTCTCCACCGAAAGGGAAAAATGTATATCGTTTAAACTTCATAAAAATCATTGCATAAGTTTTCAATGTTAATATTAAAAGAATACCCCTTACAATTGGGTTCTTTCTGAAATTAACGATCAATATAGCAAACTCACATTTGCATACAATTTGTGGATACTTCACACAATAATTAATATGTGTTTGGTGGTTTCTAAAAATAGTTCAATAAACCTTAGAAAAAAGCGAACAGCGGTTGAAGAGCTTTTTTGTCAAGTGTAAAATGTACATGCTTTTGTCCTTCCATCGATCAGTGACTACAGCCATACTTAAATGATTTACAATTTAAAAACATGTGATATATCAATACCTTTCCATTACAGACGTATCCGACCTGCCCGGTATGCAGAACGACTGTTTGCACAGACGAAGATGGGCAGTGAACTATAGTAAACTTTGTCTTGTCGTTTGTTGAGCTGGAATTAAACATGTACGAACTTGATTTCTACACTGAACAATTTATTTTTTTTTTGTATGTGTTATGCCTTGATAAACTTGACAAATATAACGATATGAACATATTACTGGAAAAAGTAATTTTAATTAACATAGAGAATAGTATGTAAGTACGATAGTGTACTTGAATTTATTCGACGAGTTGGAGTAAGGTTTACATGGCGAGGCTTGCCGATTCTACATATCCTACAATATTTTTATATATAATTTGTTCCGGATGCAATCAAAACAGTAGTAATTAATTGCTTAAGACAATAGCAAAAACAAATTAAATTAACTAAATCTAAGCTTGCGTAGTAATATTAAAATTGTTTGTGATCGTTCCCCTTTAATACGCCACTCCAATGAAGTCCTTAGGAAATTTACGCAAAAGCAGAGTTACAAGACAAAATATCGCTTTATGCCTCCATTCAAATTTAATAAGCATTCCAAATGTTACACAATTAAGTTGAACTTACATTCTAGTTTCACCACTGCAAAACAACAAAAATAAAAGTTGCTGCCATTTTGAACTTACTCGTCAAGCATGATTTATCCCCGCCGATATTGTTAATTTTAGTCTATATACAGCTGTTCTTTTTACACCTTAGCTCAATCCTCCGCTGCGTCCAGGATTTTTTTATTAGAAAAATTAACATGCAATTCGTGTATTAATTCAAATTTAGGAACACATAAACGAGGGATGAAACGCAAACAAAGGTAGTCCCATAGCAAACTAGGCTACGCTGGAGACCCTAGCTCAATCCCCCGTGAAGTCCGGGATATTGTTTTCTTTAGGGTGACAACTTTAAAAGAAACGCTGCATTTGATTGATAACTAACGGTTTTTAGTTACATACGAAACATTGATTAAAAACGTAAACATGCATTTCGTGTATTAATCCAAATTTAAGAACAAAAACAAATTCACGAGGGATGAAACGCAAACAAAAGTAGTCCCATAGCAGGTGTTGAATAAAGCAACCTGTTGAATAAACCTTATCCTTTTTCGATGGGTCGTTATTTGTTATAAAAAATAATTTAGCTGTAGGTTAAATTGCATACTGTTTTAGCAAATTGTAAATTATTTTGTATAATTCGTTTTCACCATTTTTGTCAGAGTTACTATGTACATTATGTTTCAGATGAACGCATTTGTGTCGCTTTTAGATGAGATACTTTACTTATGTTAAATAATGCATATGTACGCCGTAGTATATCAGATAATACATGTAAATACCCTTTGAATATATCCGCCTATATTGTATCTGTACATCTTTATAAGTTTGTGTAACTATTTACATACTTATTGTGTTTTTTTATAATTGCATATGACAAAACGTAAGAATGTGTCAAATAAATGAGCATGCATTTTCTATCTCAATTGTTAAAGTGATTAACTTTATTATGGGCATCTAACAGTGTATAGGTGTCTATCGCAACAGTTGTTAATGTTTGGTGTTTTCACTTCATATACACTTATATTTGTTAACTCAGCATCGACATACTAAAACAATATCCCGGAAAGAGAAAAATAATGCATTTGAATATCAACCGTTCTTTCGTTTTTACAACTGACGACAGAAATGATTCGATTTACGAGGTGAATCTTAATTTAGTTTTAAAGCAGATTCGTGCATACGACACAAAGACACTATTTTGTTTAACGGATCATTTCGGCTTAGAGGACTGGGTGAGTCATGTAAAATATCGATTATAATATATATTTTCTATGACCAACTGGAAGCAAAATGATTTGCAGATAATTTGTCAGTATCCAAATTTTAACTAACACGTTTGACCTGTTAATTCTTTTCAGCTCAATTCAACAGTGAAAAATGCCCATACTATCACTTTAAGCAAAGGGGATTAATCCAAACTCTCTGTTCTTTTTTATGCGTTGTGTGGTTATGTCAATATTAATATGCAAAATCTACTTTCAATACTCCACTTTTCTTCGCATAAACATGATTTCATTTATTGTAGCAAAAGTAATAGGCATGTGATTGTGTTGACTAACAACACAGTCCTTTATTACTACATCTTCCATAGATAAAATGGCACTAGATGAGCTGATATGATGTGGCAACAGCTGTTAAAGCCTCATCACTCAAGCTTTTAAACATTTAACCAACTTCGTTTTATATCGCATACATTCGCGCAGTTCGTTATCTCGAAAGTTCAAGGAGCATCTGCATAAAACTCCGATAATTTCTTCACCATCAAAACAAGATGTTGTTTCTAATATGCAATTATTACTATCATGACCTGAGTGGTGTGGATGTAACGCGTACGCTTTTAAATTGACAGGTACCGAATTCAATGCCGGCGGTTGGCAAACATTTTAAATCAACGTTTTTCTGTGTGTGTTATCAGTTAAGACTAATGCAAAAATATGCTGTTGTCAATAAATACATTAGATGGTATGTTGTAACAAAATAACGGTGTAAACAAATTCATTTGCATAGGTCAAACTTGTCCCTGTCGTATAGATTATAAAAACACGATTATGATCTATCCATCATGTACACATATTTAAACATACGTTTGCCCTATTGAAATACTTTACATTGTTACTAGGTAATACTGAATATCAATGCTAAGATTGAGCAATAGAAACTAAGCAATATAAACATCGTTACAAATGATGTTCTTCATGATGTTCAAACGTGTAAGCAGGTTATGATAGTTGTAAATGACTACAGTATGTTTCATAAGTTTATGCAACAACTAAAATTCGCAACAAAATCAGATCTATTGCATATTTTTGTTTAATCGTAGATGACATTGCATGTAAAGGATTTACTTGCAATATTTGTTTATCAAGGATGCATCATTTAAACGTCTATGCTCAAAATTTGTATTTTCCTTCTGCCATAACGTTTTGTACAATTATTTTTTAAATGACATATGACTAAAAATAAGTCTTCGTTTCTGGTTTTCTGAGAGGAGATAACAATATGTTTGTGCCACAATGTTAATTATTCCACTTATTACACCTCTCTTACTATTATTACAGTCTATATTATGCTTATTTCTGTAGATATGTTTTGCTCGCCTGAAAATTCTGATGAATACGACTAAATTTCTTAAAAGTGACTTTGATAAATAGGCATTGTTTCTTATTGCACACGAGCTACACGTCCAATTGACATTGCGGTGAATTTGCATTGATGAAATTTAATTTAGAGCTTACAGCAATATTAAACAAGGAGATTGTGTGTCGTCAGAATTTAATTATCTAGCATGCCTATTACCAAGAGAGTCTGACTATAATACAAACAACATCCTGGCGGTCATCGACTGAGTGGTATGGATACCTCAAAAAGCACGCAGGACAACAATATACACGTAATACAGTGCTCAGAATTTATTAAATTATACCGCGGCTCATTAGAAAGAAGCCGAGCGGATACAGCAGGTCAGTTCCGTATTTTCTTGATTTACAAACATGATTTTTAGCAAAACAGTACACGATATGAATTGAATCATCGACATTCACGAAACGTGGATGATACCCTTTCAGTTTATTCTCAATTGCATCACTCTATCAACACAGCTATACACATGTAACAATTACATCATCCGACATAAACAACACCGCACTATTATTTTACAATGTCAATAATCTAGTTCATGATATCTGCTCATAAACAGAAAATAACTCTGTGATTTCAAATAAACATAGTTTCAGTTGCATCATATTCCGCTCGCATAATTTAAGTGTTGGTCCTCATTTTTGTTGAAAACATCCAGTTTTTAATTGGGCATGTCATTTTTTCAGAACTACATTCTTTATTGAACGATACTATCTCTCCCATTACATTGTTTTTCCATCATGGTATGTGAATTTGACCATAAACAACCACGTGCTATGGACGAAATATAAGATACGATGCCTTAACAAGCAAGACAGGAGAAAATTTCCTCTACTGTAGCTATGATTGGTGTCAAGTAAAGGCCAATGTGTTTATTTATTTCATTTAATTATCGTACATTGTACTTACATAAGAACGAAACCGTAATCTAAACGAAATTGTATTATTCGAAACAACTTATTTTTTGACTGTGCATAAAAATACAACAAGCATGTCAAAAATGTGTAGTATTCTGATTATCCGATATAAGTTATGTCTTGTATGCTAGTGTAAAGCACTTCCCCATGGCTTGAATTTCCCATATACATATATGGAAATGTGTCGGCCAACGTTTTTAAAGACATCCCCTAACCTTCTTGAACATTTGACCTTCCTTACGGGATATTCAAAGGCAATACCGATCCGTTTACCGGATCCGTGATATTGCCCCGACCATACATTCTTGATTTAAAAAAATGTTATATCGTCACGATTTCGGCTGCGATTCCCTGTATTTACAAAATGAGACTGAAATTGTGTAAAGCCTGAAAACAAACACACTGGTATCTGTGTGATTCTTAATCAATAACTTAGGCGACCGTAATTAATAAAACAACGCCATGACCACCCCCGGAAATCCGATATGATGTGAAAAGTTGGACGTGCTTCGAAAAGTTTCCGATAAATTTTGCTAAATTTAGATAGGGTAGGTAAATCCAGTTCTATAATGTTTTATATGTTAAATATATTGCGTGTTTTGGCGTGGTAAAGAATTTCCGAAATGTATAAATTATCACGTAAAATCACTTTTTATTGTTGAATACTAAAACTATTGTGCTACAATCTGTATTATTTATATACACACCACATAGGAATTCGTTTATGGCATGTGTTCAAAGACGAATTCTGGAATGTGTTTCGTTTCTGTGAAATGGGGATCCATAGTGAAGGATACTTTGAAAGGTCGCTGTAGAGCATAAGGGGCAAATGTTTGCCAGTTTAAAGGCATGCTAAACCGCACACAGCCCAGCAATAAAAAAGTAAAAGGGAACGTACACAGCTGACAAAATTAAAGGTGCACAGCATGCGCACTAAAAACACGAAAACATAAAACGTGAGTTATAAGTCACTAATACGGTTTGCCGGTATGTAACACACATACAATGTAAAACAAATTATGATCTCAAAACTTCATTTGCAACGTTCCTAACAAATGAGGAATATTTTTATTACACAATTAAATGTAGTCGCGCCAAGTCGTGCTGTACGATGGAACACGTTTGCTGTCTGCATTGGTTAAATATGACAATAATGCACTCGTAGCTGAGTAACTACCATGTTTATGGAGACTTTCGGGCTGTATGAATAAAATGGAATAGAATAGAACTGAATATAATTGTTTATTAAACCAAATGCGGGTCACATTAATAAGGACATATGAATCACATATATAAAACAAAATTGCATCAGTAACACAATATACTAGTGCAATAAGGATGTTAACGAAATAAAGCTTAATTCGTATTAGATGATACACAATTGAATAAAGTTTGATAATGCAAAAAAAAAAGATTTCTAAAATAAAACGAAAAGCAAAACAAGATTCAAATGTCCTTACTCATTACTACATGTTTCTTATAAACAGTACATGAATGTTAAATGTAATCAGTATAAAATATATATGAACTCACAAGTAAAACTAAAAGCATACTCTAAACTATGATTCAAGATTTTGCATAATCATTATATTCATAAATAGTATATAATATTATGCAACATTTATCTAAAGTTACAAAGATTTTTACAAATTACCAAATTAGTTGTGTGAATGTAGGCATTATATAAGAAGGTGGCAAATAGTGAGATAATGTCCTGTTATTCTGAGTTCATACGCCAGACACATGTTTGTTCATTTGAAAGTTTAATAAAATTATTTTTTATATTTTGTACATTTTAAATAACTTTTCTCTATCATCATGAAAACATTGACCAATCATTGCAAAGAGAATTTCATCCTCTACCAAATTTAAGTTACATAATGTGCAGAAATGCTGTTCAGCTTGGAATTTGTGATATCTGCCAGTTTCAATTCTTAATTTATGACAGCTGACTGTAATCTTTGTAAACAAAACTCTGATATCTCTATCTTTTAATAAATTGAAATATGGCTCTTTACAACATCTGTTTTTGAACAGGGAACGAGTTCTAAGTTAACCACTCGTACTTGTAATCCTTGATCGACAAGTTAATTTATACAGGGACACTAACTTTTGCCTTACAATAGGATGCATATTGTTATTATGCAAACTAGTGGAAGATATATTAAGACTTTTGAAAATAGGATGTGGAATATCTAGCGCTATTGTGACACTTTTGTTACCAGTGGATTTTATGATATACAATATCCGAGTGAATTCTTGTCGGAGAGATAACTTGAAAGAATAGCGTATGGCATATTAAAGAGACAATGATGTAACATTCGTTCAATAAAGCCACTTAACAACTAAAAATCGGAATGTAAGATTTATTTTGTAAAAAGCATTATGCAAAAGCCATTTTCGAGAAGGGAGTCGGTTATATATCAACGTGAAACATGTCAGTTAACAAAATTATAATTCGATTAGAGTGTCGCCGTTGGGTTATTGTGATATAATTTTATGATATCGTTTTATTCGTTTTCAGTACCTATTACCGTTTAATCACACGTATGTGTTTTACAAAAAGTACTGTATGGGTTTTGTAACTCGCATGATCTATCCCAAAACTATAACCTAATTTTTGAACATTTTTACTAATGGTAATAACTAAAACAGCGTCTTTAATTACTTTAAAACACAGTTGAGTTAGTATACGCGTACACTGCTTTGAATGTATTTGCATTATATGCACTGAATACGTTCGTTATTTCCCGACAATCTAACTCATTAATACGTCGAATAAAAGACGGAAAATAAAATAAAGAAGCAAAAATAAATATATTTCTAAATCATTTTGACACATATGTTATTGCTGCCTGATGCATCGGATGCCTGCCTATGACATTAAGAATAACTAATAATTGTCAAGACAAAAAACATGAACCCGTGGAATAATAAATTGGTCCCAATAGCAATACGCTCGCACCATGATAAAATTAGATATCTCTCATCGCCGTAAGCTCCAGAATATAGTAATTCACTGACTTGAACCAGATCTATAATTTATGGAAAATATTTAGACCGATAAGAATAGTTAAGGTGTCGTATAACTAACACTTGAAAATATGTGTTGACAAAATGGTAACATATAACAAAATAGATAAACTATATATGCACCGACGAAGATACGTAATAAACAGCAGTCAATTTTTTGCTGGCGTTTGTTTAGCAGGAGTTTAAAATATCGAAATTGTATGTCTAAATATGTTTTGTTTTATACGTTAGGTCGTATAATACATGTCATACTAGAAAATATTGCAATGTAAAGTGTCAATTAAAATAGTTATTGTGATTAACATATCATTCGTTTTCGATAAAGTGTACAATTATTTTCGTAATTCTTTTGTTTTCGGTGGGGGGACATTTTACTATGTACTTAGTGTTTATGTTGAACTTATATTTTTATTTTTAGATATAATGCTTTACAAATCTAAAGCAGTGTTCACGTACTTTGTAGTCTGTAAGATACCACAAGTATACGATATAACATATCTTCCTATATTGTGTCTATATATCTATATCGTTTGAGTAATTATTGAAGATCAGTGTATGCTTATTGGTGAACATCGATTCCTAACAAAGCGTAACTGTGTGCAACATTAACATACCTTAAACTTTCATTTTCTATCGGGTTGGTTAAGCAAAGGGGGTGAATCCAAGTTGTCTGTTGGTTTCTATGTGTCTCGTGGTTATGTCAATATTAGTATGCAATTATAATTTCCTTAATCCATTGTATATTCACTGTAAGTAATGGCATATTTTATAGCAACAATTATAGTCATATGTTTTTGTTGTATAACAACAAAGCTTTTCACCAATAACAAAATAACTGACGTGTAACTGAAGCATTATATAGGGTAACTATTCAATTTAAATGTTTTAGTTTTGGTTTCTTTCTTGTAGTATGTCATTAAACCGTCTCAAACTTTTATCAAAAACGAAGATATTTATTTAAAATATCTATTTTCATTTTTACAAAATACATTTAAGTTGTAGAAATGGTTGGGTATTTTAAACTATGTTTGTACGTAGTCGCATGTAGCCTCAATGTCATGATATTTAAATATCACCACAAAAATCAACGTCTGGTTGCCTAAAGCAACTTTTGCATGATATAGCAACATCATCATTATTCTTTACGCCTGATTGTATACGACGACAGTCGTAAGCTACATAAAAAGATCATAAGTTGAAGCGATTGCATATCACGTCGGTTGACCTATAGAATTCAGAAAAAGAATCATATTTCTCCACGTCTTCCCAGCTATTGTCATAAAATTCGGAAATGGTCACATATCGTGGTCATAGACGACCCGAATTGTACAATGCTCTATGATAATTATCAATGACCTCCAGATGACCTTTAGTTATTTGGCGGGATATATTGCAAGATACAATTAGTGACCGAGTTGAAGCACCAGAAACTATCGTCTCAAGCGAAATACCAGTAAGTAAATTAGGGTTGTGCTTTGGATAAAAATTGCGACCCAGGGTTTTTGATACCGTGATTAAGCATTAGACGAAGAAACCACTGAGATCCGTAGACATGTTGATCAAATGTGATATGTAAATATCTAACTGCTATGGCCATAGTGGATCAGACGTGGCGCGATGATGATATTTAAATAACATACATCCTTACATAGAAGCAAAGAATGATTACGTTTTTTCCCCTAAATTTTCATTTCTACACTATCGTTTGTGAAGTTTTCACCGGAAATTGTTTTAATTATGGTGCCGGATGACTCACTTATGACTGCAGTAGTTATCTGGCCTATACAGACTGGTCGGTGTTTGCGAGTTCGTGATGAAAAAAAAATAACACTTGCACACAATGACACGCACATTAATGAGGATCGGTCGAATAGAATTAATGTTATAAGAGGCATAGATTGAAACTTACCCATTTTCAGCCAGAGCTGATATTTCAAGATTAATTTAGTGAGCAATTTTCATTATTTCCTGTAGCATTCAGCGATTTTCAAATGTAGTTACCGATATGTGATCAAAAATGCCACAAAAATAAAACGATTTCCAGCACGCAGTGACAGTATGGAATGGAATTTTATATCAACGTAAATATAGAATTTGCTAAATACCAATTTGAAGTGTATACCGCCCACAATTGAATATAACAACAAGAGGAGAATCCAGATTCCCCGAAAATGTTGAGTGTTGTAATGCCTTAAAAAACTTAACAAAATACCATAATTTATTTCCTAAATGGAAAAATAAAAAAGCACAATAATACTTGAAGACTGAAACAGGGGGAAATTAAGTTTAGGACATTCTTGCACCCTTAATTTGACTGTCTGCTTTGAGGACTAACCTCGTAAAACATCTAAATACAGAGAAACAATAGCATGTCTGTTCCCTTTAGTAGATAAAATAATATGTAAAATTAGCTATTTAACTAACGAAAGAGGTACTGAAGCGAAAGATTGTTGATGCCCTATTATATTAAAATCACAACGTAAGAGAACTATAAAATAAAGATATATTCAGCATTACAAAGTACCTCAAACCAAACGAGTTTCTAAAATGTTCGACGGATTTCGGCCACAATATGGAGCAAAACAAATATTGTATTCCATTCTATGTTTTAATGAAAGCCAAAAGCGCACAAGAAACAAAAAGTGTGCTTATAGCAATTTAACATTTTGAAAAACCCATTCAAAACTTCATTTATACCCAATATAGTTTCTTCTAAATACAATTTGTCCTGCAAATGGTTCTTATATTGGTTAGTCATGTTTGAAATACGAGGAGTAAACATCTTTAGTCGCAAAATATGTAGGCTTAACCAATATGACTTTTTTTAAACGATAGGCGGGGCAAAGTAATCCTTGCAGGCGAAATAAAAAATGTTTTATTGCATTTTACGAATTTTAGGTGCGGCAAATCTGACGAACATCCTATCAATTTGATGTGGCATATAGTTTCGTAGTGGTTATTTTAGAGTATGTATTCTAATGTTTAAAGTTGTTGCAAGAACGAGTATTCGCTGACAATCACTCTTCATCTTTCCTCGCAATGTTTTTGATTTACAGTCGTGATTATTCACCCTAACACCTGATTCTGTATTGTCTTTGATAAATAGGATTGGTTCATATAACGCATGTATTACAAGTTCAATTGAGATTGAAGTGAATTTTTATTGATAAAATTGAATAAAAAGCTTACAACAATATTTATCAAGATGAGTGTTTGTCATCAGAAATTAATTACCATGCATGCTTATAACCTAGTGTGTCTGATTGCAACATCATACCACATCCTGGCGGCCATTGACTGAGGAGTATGGCAGTTTAAATAAAGCACAAGATACAGAGAAAAAATTGATGGCATTAAACCGCGGACCTTGAGTAATTAGCAAGAGTATATACAGAAGGTCAGGTCCGTAATTTCTTGAATAAACACCATCCGTTTAAGCAAAAACGATATAGGGTATTAATTGGGTTGTCGAAATTTACGAAAAAGTGGACGTTACCTTTACATTTTATTCTCCCTAGCTTCACCCTATCAACACAATCATCAAATAATTACATCATTCAGCATAAACAACACTGTAATATATGTGACCAATGTATATAATCTCTGTCAGGATATCGGCTTAAATACTAAACATAACTTCGTGTTTTCAAATGAGCCAGTTTTAGATATGCATCATATGCACCCTACACCTCTCGCACATTTGAGTTTTGTTTAAGTTTTTATCCTAATTTTTGTTTTGTCCTTGACATACAGTTTTACATTAGGCATGTCACTTTGTCAGAGCTACATTATTTATCAAGAGATAATATCTTTTACCATGATTTCGTTTTTCCCATCTTAGTTTGTGAGCTTTCACCATAAACAACCACGTGCTATGAACGAAAATAAGATACGATGCCTGAACAAACAAGATACGATCAAATCTATTCTACTGTAGCAGTGATTGGTGCCAAGTAAAGGTCAATGCATTTATTTATTTCATTTAATTATCGTACATTGTACTTACATAGGAACGGAACTGTCATCTGAACGGCAGTAATTCGAAACTACTGAACTTTTTACTGTCTATAGCAATGCAACACGTACGTCAACACATTTTAATAGTCTGACTATCTGTTATAATTTGAGTAATGTGCTGTGTGTTTGTAGAAAGCACTTTTCCGTTTCTTGAATTCCCATATTTCTTTTTCTTCGACCTGATTGTTTATCGATTATATAGATACGGTTTTGTCGGCAAACATGTTTAAAGACAACCCTATTTTTCTTGACAATTTGACATACCTGATCCGTTTACCGAAACCGTAATATTGTTGCGACAATAAATTGTTTATTCAAACACTATAACGTAAATGAATCGTCGCGATTACGTCTGCGATTCTCTTTATTTACAAAATTAAACTGAAACTTGGTGAAGCCAAAACACATACACACTGGTATATGTGTGATTGTTAATCAATTGATAAGGCGATCAGCATCGATAATTTAAACGCCATGACATGTGTTTGAAGTGTTAAATACAAGGCTACCTTTTTAGCGTGGTCACAAATTTCCAGAATGTAGAATTTTAAAAAAATGTATAATTCTAATACCATTGTGTAACAATCTGTATTATGCATATACACATCACATAGGCATTCGTTGATGGCACGTGTTTAATGAAGATACTTGCATGTGTTTAATGGGGGTTCTCGTGTGTGTGCAATGGGGATTTATAGTGAAGGATACTTTGATTTTTATAACGAACCTGTGTTAAATGATAACAATTTAAACGGTCGATATAGAGTAGTACAAGGTATGCCAGTTTAAAGTCATGCCAAAAAGCACAGAGCCGGGAACTAAACATGTAAAATGTGAGTTATAACGGTTCGCCGCCATGTTACCAACATACAATGTAAAACAAATCGGAATCTCAAATCAGTTTACTTCATTTGCAACGTTCCTAACAATGAGGAATATTTTATTACGCAATTAACTGTAGTCGCTTCAAGTCTTGCTGGAAGATGGAAAATGTTTGCTGTCTGCATTGGTTTAATGTGACAATCAGATCCATTCATTCGACGCTGCGTAATAACTTTGTATATTTAGACTGTAGGGGTTGTATTGTGAAGTTTCTAGCGCTATCGGCACTAAGGCTAGGCAAGTTGAGATTCTATACGCGAATGTATTTTTGTCGGAGACAGTACTTGTAAGAAGAGCTTAAGGCAAATTAGCGAGGCATGGATGTTACATTCGTTCAAATTAGCCACTTTACAACAGACAAATCGGAATAAAAGGTTTATTTTGTGAAAGGTATTATGCAAAAGCCATTATTCCAAGCAGGGAGTCTAGTATGTATGAACTTTCAAACATGTCAGTTTACAGAATGTTCCTTCGATCAGAGTTTCTGGTTAATTTTATGATATTATTTTATATAATTAATAATTTTGTTTTTAGAACGTACTATTACCCCTGTTATCATATGTATGTGTTCTAACAGACGTTATGTATGGTTTTTTAGTCCATTTGAGCTATACCAGAAATATAACTTAATGTTTAAACCTGTTCACTAATGTATATAACTGAATCATTGTCTTTGTTTACTTCAAACACTATTCAGTTTTTATCCGCCTACACTGTTTTGAATGAAATGGCTTTATATGCGCTGACAACTTTCTTTATTTCCCGACAAGCTTACTCATTAATACACCAAATTAATAGACCGCAAAATAAAATGAAGAACAAATCAATAGATTTCTCAATCATTTTCCCACATATGTTATTACAGCTATCGCAATTCTGATATCAAAGCTACTAAATTCTCTTAAGAAATAAAACGGATTCGGTCCTGGGGGAAAACACTAGTATTCAACGGATGCCTGCCTATGACAAAAGGAATAATTGATAATTGTCAAGAACAAAAAACCAAGTACACGCGGAATAATAAATTGGTCCCAAAAGCAATACGTTTGCATCATTACTTAATGATGATAAAGTTAGATATCGCCCATCGCCGTGAGCTTCAGAATATTATATTGCTTGCATGGAACTGTACCTTATGAATAATTGTTCGAAAAATGTGTACCGGTTAATATAATTAAAGTGATTTATAACTTAAAATTTACAATATTTGTAGTCATATTGGAAACGTGTAACCAATTATACAATCTTTGTCCAGTTTTTGTTTAATGATTTCTAAATATGTATGAATCTGATTACTTTTGTATATATTTTATGTGATGTGTAAGAAAACATACACAACATTTAAATTATAAACAACTTTTCGTGGTAAAGCGTTGGTATTTTGGAAATATTGAATCATTGATGAAAACTAGTTTACTAACTGAATGATTTATTGCATACATACGATGTTGAAGTAAAATAAACCAATACATGCGGCAAATAAGTCCTTTCAATACATTGCGCAAAAAAGGCACGTAATGTCGCCAAATTTAAACGACCAATAAAGACCTCTAATGCGTGTTGTTTCCATATACAATTCTTTAAACTTGAAACCTTCCGTATTAAAAAATACGTACTCAAAACTGTGTCATTAATCACTTTCCGTTTGATTAAAATACAAATAACGTTAAGGTCTGCGTAAATAAAATGTAATAGTAATTGAATTGGGCAGAAGATGTGTTTCAATAACGGCTCGCTGATGGTATAGGAAGTTTATCGGTTACCGTATTGGCAAAATTACGGCAGATCAATCTTGAGGCATACGCGACTGCAAGGCGCCTATAGAGTCCCATGATAGCAGACTGCAGACCAGGCCGTGACGATCCATATGCTGTTAATATTGGATACAAAGAATCAGCATACATCTTTGCATTAAGATGTCCAAACAAACACCTGTCGGGTGAACAATCTGTAAGGACTATTCTTGTAGCATTGCGGTCTTAGTGAAGGTAAGCATTGTTTGTTGTTTATGTTTCTGTTGTTGTTGTTGATTTTGTTATTCTTTTCGTTGGTGTGGTTGGCTGCTGTTTTCTGCGACGTCAGTGCTTCAAATTTTATTCAAACCAATGTACGCTGTATGGTATGTTATAATTACCCAATCAAATATTTTCTTTATAAAATGGTGTATGCTTCTTTTAAGATTTGGTTACCAACAATGCTGGTAGCCACATACCGACGACCGTTCCCCTTAAATTAATTTAATCCTGCATTATTTAACGGATCAACAATAACCTGTATGTGAATTCAGAAGTCATTTTCCTTAGAAATACAATGTGTTCGGTGCCACTGTATTGCATAACTACTTTAACATGGAATGTTTGTAACGATGTCTTATTAATTGTTTTGGAGTGTACACAGCAAATACATTCTTGTCAATAGATGCACTAGCCTTTTTGCGATTGTTAAACTTACATAAACGGGTATTGTTTGTCAGAAATGTTGTTATTGCATTTTATATACATGTGGCGGTTTTCGTCAGGCGTGTGATACTTTGTCCGTTCGAACGCGCAACTTGTGCGGCCGCGAATACGATCGTCACTGGATAAGATCGGTTTCAAATTAAAACTGAATAATGGCTTCGCAGAGTTAACTCGAAAAATGTATATATTCAAGTTGAAATCAATGCTTTATATAATTATAGAATAACATAGACTCATTGATCAATTTGAAAAAGAACAAATTAACATACAATATTATGGGTTTTTTTCTTTATTCATTTTACTTATTAATACATGATAATAAACGTTTAAGGACTGAATTGAAACAACCGCGTATTAAATAAAGACACCTGCATACTTAACAAAATATTGGTCAAGTATCTTAAGTCCAGGTTAATGTGTCATAATTTTGTGTTGTCTTGCTAAGCTTTGAAAGGTATTTTCGTTTTTATATGCATTTATGTATGTTCGTCAGTCAGCATGTTTGTATCACCGAGATTTTCATATGTATTTTCGTAACAACTACGAATTAAGCGCGATATTTTAAAAGCATACTACTCCAAAAGACAACAAACTATCCTTGATTTAAAATATATGTGTAAGCGTTTTCCAAAATATCGTTCACTTCTGAAACTTGAAGGTCTGAAACTATCTATTCGTATGTAAGAAAAGCGATGTGTCTTCTTCATTTTGATTTTCATTGTAACAGGCTGTATGCTAAATTTCATACTGAATATTCTAAAATAATGTGATGATAAAATAAATACTTGTCCGATAGTTGTATTGTTAATATACGGCCTGCAATATATTATGCTTGTCTTTTTTCATATACATGGCTTTACATTTTTACGAAAAACGGCATCCTCTTGCCACTAACCGCGTATTTACTTATGATCTGAGACAATACCAAGCAGAATATACACGACCAACTATACATAATTAAGTAAATTATCATAGTGATCGATAACGTCAACGATTTATTTTTGTTTTTAGCCTTAAATTTCGTCCTAACTTATGTTTGCTAAATCAGTTTGAGATTTGCAACCAAATTGTATAAAATAGTTATACGTTTGTCATGTTTGAAAATGGGAACTTACCAAGGTTCATCAAGCAAAGCCATGGAGATCTTTAAGACAATATCGGTCTCAAACGTTGAACTTTCGTTGATTTTATCAGAATATAAACATATTTCGTGTTTAATATATTGGAAGTGCAACACATAGCAGTTCAATGGAAAACGACAAATAACACTTTTGTTGTTTTTTTTTGTTTTAGGTCAAGATCAATACAGATAATTGCTTTTTGTTTTCTTAAACTTAAAAACACACATAATTTATTAACGTCCCAATCTTACGTTAACAGATTCGTAAAATTTAACTTAAGATATTTAATAACATGTCGATCGGAGGGCTGTTCCGAAAAATGCGCAATGAGTCAAATTGCTTCGTTTCATAAACAATAACACCACGTTAAATCGTTTAAAAATATCTACAACCATAGAACTCAGTGCAATCACTTCCGGTACTAAGGCATAACTTATTCCTAATAGTTGGATTATAAATAGAGCTTAATCTTTTAATAGGGGATATACTGTCGTACATGTGAATTGCATCGTCAGAGAGGGAATAAATATTGCGAAACAACGACCAAACTTTATCGCTAATGGAAGAGTTTAAAGAGCTCAATTTGTCAAACACTTTTGTGGGAAAGAAATATCTTTCTTTGCGAAGTTGTCAGCAAATTTAAGCTTGAAACTTGTCTGCAACAAACCGGAATTCCGTTCCTGCGTAGTTGGAAGATGTATTTAATGGACATTGTGATAAAATGACCTCTATAATTAATATTCTTCTCAAAGTTTGTATTGAAAAAGTAGGGAATTAGATAAAAGAAAGATGTTTGCTGTCATTAAACTCGTGAAACAAATGCAAGGAAATGCCTCTGTGACTAGTAGTAATTCAAGGAAACAATTCAAGCGCGAGATTACGGCTAATAAAGCAAAGAAAATCTGGTTAATGGTGGCGGGTACTACAATCTGCAGACTAAGAGACGAAGAACATATGTGTCTTGTTCTGACAAAACTGGCCATAATGCATGTGCGTAAAGTGCCGTCCCAGATTAGCCTGTGCAGTCCACACAGGCTAATCAGTGACGACAATTTTCGCTTAAACTTGATTTTCGGTAAGAAGGGACTTCCTTCAAACTATAAATACCATTAAAGCGGAAAGTGTCGTCCCTGATTAGCCTGTGTGGACTGCACAGGCTAATCTGGGACGGCACTTTACGCACATGAATTCAGCCCAGTTTTCTCAGAACAAGACACATATAGTCGCTGCCTTGCATCTGATTTATGACGTTTGACGAATACATTCATCGTTTTGAGACGATTTACATATACCTAAATATCAAATCTTATACTAATTATGGTCGCATGATCTTGATTAATATAGTCATTATTATTTCAGTGGTTAATATTGGCAATCTACAATCCCAAATTACATAGACGGTTTGAAGACAAACGCATGAATTGCAAATGCCATTTTAATGATACTGACACACTATCGATTAATACTTGCTTATTTTCATACAAACAGCGTTTAGGTTGAATAACAATTGTAATGTACTGTACCAAACACAACAACGTTAACCTGAAAATAGTCCTGCATTAAATAAAAAAAATCAAATACGATTAAATATCCACGAATCAAAATGGCTGCTTTACTACCAGGGTTGGTATATTGTTTGTTTCCATTAAGGTCAGTGTTTCTTGGTATTTTTATATCGAGCTTAATGCTTTGCATGGCGTGTGTTTAACTTGTCGGTCTTAAATTTTCCTGCGTTAAATAACACAATGCGGAGCGTTTGAATATATTAAAGTTGCAGAATGTATAAGCTTAATGATGTTACAGTAGACAAAAGGGGTTTTAGCTTTATTAATAAGGTGATAATCAAAAGTATAATATTTTATCTGGATGTTGCGACTCATATCGTTTACAATAGTTTCCATCAGGACTGTCAAAAAAGGAGAAAAAAGAGCAAACATGTTTAAATAGTTAATTGACTGAAACGACATTTGATTGTTTTTACACGTACTCACATTTTGTGTGTTCATATATTAATTTCTCCCCACTTTCACGTGTAGCAATCTTAAATAAGATTGCCTTAATAAAGTGATCAAACTATACAAACTCATAAGCTGGTCAATTTTACAACTATATGCGCCCCAACCTAAGGTTTTGCTTTCGGATTAGATTGTCACTCTTGTAAAACTGTACCACACGTCCAACGTTGATTTATCATGAAACAATCCACTAAATTGTAACTTCCATGACGGTGGTTAATCCGATTATTTTAAGAAACATTGTTTCACTTAAAATCGATTGTGTAACGGATTTATATATAATCTGAAAGATTACATAAAACCAACACATTCGCAAAATTACACATGCGTCAATTACAAAACCAAAGTTGTAAAAATGTAATATACGTTGTTGAATTTGTATGTATACACGCCTCGTTTATTTATTTATTTGTTTACGTGTGTAAATAACTAACGTAATTTTGTATAACTGTTATAATATATGTAATTGTATATGTAAATAACTAATATTGATAAATGTACCTGCTATGCACATGTAACTGAAATCAAACAAAGTGTTATGCCTTCGTAAGTTTTTCTTTATTTGTGGCTTTTTCAAAAGGAGTCTTCATTTCAAATCTTGAAAAACATATATATATTTTGTTTTATTAAGTCACCTAGATTTAATATACTTGTTTGTGTTATTCATATTTTGTGTTTATTCCGATCTTCCTACTTGGAGCATATACATATTTTATTTGCATATTTTTGTTTGCATATATTCGAATACAAACTGTTTATATTTAAATGTGCACAATTTAATACATAATTCCATGTAAATAAGATAGAATATACAATTTTCTCCGAATGATCCCAATCTCTGGACTAAGACAAATAAAGTTTAGATTTTTCCCTCCCATTGCTTCCAAACGTTTGTTATCATCAAAACAGAATGTTGTTGTATCTATAACGTACCATATGTACGTGCAAATATCTAGTATGACCTAACATGCCTCGGCACCAACCGGTTATGTATTTCTTTGTCTTGTGTTATACGTGGAATGATGGGTATACTGCCTTATTTTCCTAAATAAACTATATTTCATATTTCATATCTTTTATTTTAACTTAATAGCTTCGCTCTCATTATATCATAAAGTATAGTATGTACGCAAATAAGCATGTATACAACAGTATAATAACAACATGGCGAGCAGTGTTTAATTATTGCACTGTTAATATATTAAAACGCATACATGATAAAAAAAAATATTTAGTTTAGCAAATATTAAGACCATAAACAAGAGGTTTCAGAAATTTGTAAACTTAAATAATACGCATATTTGTTCATTTGGTTTACCTTCATACAAAGTGCTGTAAAGATTGATCAATGCAGCAGTTTTAAATAAAAGTAAGAAACAACCAAACGGAAGTGCATTAGCGTTGGCTTTTAGCGCAAAATCAAGGCTAGGCAGACTGACAGAAGAGTAGTGTTGTTGATAGTTCTGTAGAATTCTGTATACAAATTACTTCAGGGACTACGCTCAAAATGATTCGTCCATGATATCAATGTTAACACTAAGGGTTTTCAATATAGGCATGGAAATAATAAACAAAATGACATACTGGTGAATGAACAATTATTTATAAAGACATTCCATTAAATCGAATGTATTCCGATTGCATGCTATAAAAATCCTTAAACCTCAATATGATCGATTCACAATTGATGGCTCTGTTGAAATTGTTTAGTATAAATGTGGTCTTTTAAACCTTAAACATTCTGACGAATTATAATGTTTTAACTGGTACGTCTTGTATATATGTACAGCACTTACAAAACAAAACATTCCGGTTTCTAAGAAACTGATAAATGCTTGTCTTTGCATTTGTTATTTATGTTTGCGGTGTCTAGAGTGCCTTTTTGTCATAGTGTGGTAATTGTCTGTTTTAACGAATCCAAAATTGTCAACATAAATATTGCGCCGTGTTGAAAGAACTGAAACAGTTAACATGTCAATGGTCGATTTCAGGCACTAAAATTGAATAAGAAAGTTGAATTTGGAATGATGATCAATGTGTATTGTTTCAATCAATATCTTGTAAAAATTACGTAATATATTAAGCTCAAAGTTCGTTCCTTTAACGCTTATTAAACGAGAATCGTGTAAAACTAGGTATTTGTAATTCATTTACTGTCTCTACATGTATGTAAATATTATATCATTATTTGTGTTTTATAATCTGTTTTCCTTATCTATTGCACTTGCAAGCATCATTTGCATGTTTGTATATGGTTAATGTTTGTACAGCGTATAATAGCGTAATGTATGATGTGCTGATTGTGTAAATAAATCAAACTATGATACATCGTGTAAATAATTAACGTGTAATTGAATGACGGATAGATGTGCTTGAGCAAAAGCATGGACTTAGGAGAAAATTGTCCTATTATAAAGACGAGCGTTGCGGAAGAAACAGTAATCAACCAATGTAAAGAAATACTCATAAGAAAATATATTTGTACGAAATTCAAACCAAATGACTAGACATTGATACGTCTAGAAACGTCGACCTAGCTGATAAATCGTCGTTAGCGCTTTCTCCACCAGCTAACATATAGTGGCGCGACAAATACGATCATTTCCTTGGCTATTACTCGTCGTATTGACATTTTGGACAGTTAATAACAAGATGGCGTGCGTGATGATGGTTTGGAAACCAGATGGATTAGCCTTAAATTCTGGGTCGGCGAATGAGCTATGAATAATAATATGTCAATATCCACTTCAGTGTAGAAGGTTAATACCGGCCAATTTGTGGGCTGTGAATATGGAATTATTTGCGAATGGGGGTCTTTAAATGACGAATTGCCACTGTCTCAGACATCAGTTCATAAATGCTTTGAATATAGATGTAAAGACAAAGAAGAATTACCAGGTTTATAATTGACAAAACATATTACCACAAAGCCGTGCATTAGCATAACAGGTCGATTAAATGTGGATCTCAACAAGTGCATCAAGCGTACAGAACGCATATGACATATCATTAACTTTAGAAACCTTTTATAAAAAGAAAAAAAAATAGCATGACTTACAAAATCAGAGGGGGTAATCACGTGACAAACAAGATGGCGGCGTCCATGCCGAGGCAGGTATTTTTCGTCGTTTTATACCCTGTATTACTTGTTTTATTATTTCTTATTCCGCTCACATTCCAGACATAATAGGAAGAAAGTTACTGGCTTTTATTCCATAGTAATATTCGCTCTATATCTCGACTTTACTCGGTGCAAAATTTCTTAGCGGGATGACCTAATTAGGGCTACACTAAGAAATTTTGCACCGAGTTAAGTCGAGACATAAAGACAATTTAAATACGACATAAACGCTAATTACCTTTTTACTGATATGGCTGGAAAGTGAGCGTCATTTAAAAAATCAACAGAAGTAATAAAGGGTATATAACGGCGAAAAAAAACCGTCTCGGTATGGACGTCGCCATCTTGACTATCACGTGATTACCCCCTGTGAAAATGAAACCGTCAGCAAAACAGCGGAAAATGAAAATCCCGAAAAGTTATCACGAGATGTATTATTGGTGCCATCAGTTAGGGTTTTATTTAGGAATAGAACAGAAAAGAAAGATTTTTAAAGACTTATACGTATGTCCATTAATTGAATGCTTACATAAATGTATATATCATAGTTTGGTACAAACTAAAATAAAATATGAAGTTACAAAGACGTTCTGAAATTTAATCACAGAAATTAACCAATGGCCTTTACATTCAGAACACTAAACGTAACACACTATTAAACATACAAATGACTAAGGCTGAAGTAATGATTTTGCAACGGTCAATGCAAATCATTGTAGGAGGTGGGTGGTTAAAACCAGTTTTAATTCATGCAAACCTAACACTAAGTTATGTAACAACCACTCCAATCGGAAAGCGAACAGCATATGAATCACACGTCAGAAATGCGAGCATTTAGCCTAGTAGTGCAACTATAAAAGCGCATATTTAATTTATTTAAAAGCTTTTTGCATAAAGGCAGACATCCGCCTGCCTGCTGAAAGGTTATATACGTGCATTTCAGAAGTTAAAACCTCTTCGCTCAGTTTTATGATTGGATTTTACTACAACCTAAAATAAGAGACTGCAATAGTTAAAGCGAGATTATTGGCCAAGGAAGGATGACACATACTTTCCTGCTAATAGTTAACATCGCAGCGTGCGTCACTAATAACAAAATATCCTAACAAATATTAACTTTCATTCCTTATAAAGGTGTAAAGTTTAAACATAAAAGTTACCGACTGAATCACTGTTCTTTCTTGAAAAAGCAGTACCGCTTAGAATAGATAAATTCAGATCATGATAAATGCACATCATTAACAATATACCTGACGTCAGTTTGAGGCCAAACCCTTTAGTAAACAGATAAATATTAAGTTAGCAAGGAAGTGGAATAAGTTGGGTATAATATACTTAAGTGAAATCATCTATTTAAATGCACCGTTATCGCTATATCTTCATGAATGAACGCCACCTATATCCAGGTATAAAGAGGACATGTGTGGGAATTCTTTTAATTGTCAAAGGAAAACAACACGTCTTCATAAATATTCGTAACTCAAAGTCGATTATTCGGGAAAATATGGCAACTAGAAACTAGAGTAGATAAATGTATTGTTAGTCGTATGATTGCCAGATCGTATAGAGCCACGCAGCGAACGTAATGTACAGAAGCACGCTTTTGCACCATCTTGATTTAATGTATTTGCTGGATTATAACTGCTCTTTATAAAACCCAATAACAGGTTTATGCATGGTTTCGTTTAATTGAAAACCCGAATCTCCTTTAATTAAATTGTCTTGTAACTTAATGCGCACAATTAATTACCTAGAATACAGGAGGATATTGCAGTGTTTTGCATTATTTCTTCCATAAATTATCGAAAGTGCAGTAACCGGTAATGTTTATTATTGGCGTAAATGTGTTAGTGCGCCAATGAAGTTATGATGTTTTACGATGTTTTAATTATTTTGTGTTAGAGTCCTGGGGAAAATGCCATTTTCTTGAATTAAAATAAGACAACTTATTAATCCCTGTGTAATTTCAGAACCAACAGCAATAGTTCAACCTCTTTCTGGCGATGAATACAACGCATACAAATCCTCTCGCCATGATGGCCGTTGCACAGGACTATAAAACTTCAACATCAAATGCGGTGTATATACCCAAAGTCGCGGATCACTTTCCAGAAAAGAATATCGGAGAGAATACGAATTTTACCAGCTCGCCACAAAACCTGAACGACTTTCTTGTCATTTTGACGGAAAATGAGAGCGTTTTTGGAAAGACAACTGAAAACATAATTATCATTCTGTTCACAGTTTTAATTACATTTGGTTCCTTAGGAAACGGACTCGTATGCTTTGTGGTGTTTCGTAATGCCCACATGCGAACGCCTAGGAACATTTTTATAATCAATCTTGCAATCTCCGATTTGACTCTATGCCTTTTTACGCAACCGTTAAATCTTTACCGTTTGCTGTACCATCACTGGCATCTTGGGCCGTTCATGTGTAAATTTTCGGCAATGCTTCAAGGCACAAACGTGTTTGTTTCGACTATAAGCATCACCGCTATCGCCCTGGACCGGTTTCAGGTGATCGTGTACCCGACTAAGGACAGTATGAAGAAAATTGGTGGCGCTGCGGCACTCATAATCATTTGGATTATCTCGTTCTTAATGGCCAGTCCGTTGATTTTATTCTCAGTATTGGAGGTGAAGCCAATATATGAGCTTGATTTCTACTACTGCTTTTGTCTGGAAGATCCTACATTACGGGCGGAGAAGGGTGCCTATTCCGTGGTATCCATGGTAGTGCAGTACATATTGCCGATTATAATAGTTACTATTGCGCATGCTCGTATTTGCAACAAATTGAAATACAGAATGGCAAACAGACGTCTAAGACGAGGTTCATACTACGACACAAACAACCAAACCAATGGTGGACGCACCAGAACCAATGGAAATAGATCAGCGCGGAAAAGGAGAACCAACGCGTTGTTAACTTTAATAGCTGTTGTGTTTGTGCTAAGCTGGCTTCCATTAAACATAAGCAATATTCTGGTTGAATTTCAGTTTGAGCTGTTCCGAAATCAAGGCATTGACATAAACTACGTCTACCTTATCTGCCACACGCTGGTGCTTAGTTCAGCATGCTCTAATCCAGTTCTTTACGGGTGGCTTAACGACAATTTTCAAAAGGAGTTCAAGAAGATGTTCCAATGCTCTTGTAAAACCTGGCTTGCCGGCTGTATAAGGCGAATTAGGGGGAAGAACACGTCGACACAATCTAATACCGAGCAAAGCGAATGTACGCATGATGCCCGAACGAGATCAAGGCGCTTTACGAACACTTCTCAGATGTTCATGATGACTGATTTTGACCAGTCATGCCCACAGTCTGTTTTAAGCTTATAGACCAACATTCCAGAAACGTTGCTTACGGTGAAGGTTGTTTTTTCTTTACTGATTTCTCTAAGTAAAGCATATAAGCAAAGTGCGTCATATCATATAAACTATCAGTTTCATAAGTTGTAATTGTGCTAGTTTATATTTGACTTCATTTATGGATACCTTGTTATGAAACATTGTGTTGTTGATATTTGACTTAGCATATGGAAAACGTTCCATGAAACATTGTGTTGTTGATATTTGACTTGTCACATGTGGAAAATATTTCGAAAAACATAGTGTTCTTTATATTGAAGTATGTGGAAAACAGTTCATGACAAATAGCGTTGTTTATATTTGACTGTGTATGTGGACACAATGTCATGAAAAACGGTGTTGTTTATATTGGACTTAGTATATTGAAATCATGAATTGAAACGTGGTGTTGTTGTCTTGAAAACAGCCCAATATGCCCAGACCACTGATTACTTTGGATTTGATCGTCTTTAAGGCACACTTTTCTCTTCAAAAATACATTCATATATTTCAATTTTCGGGAAAGTGTCTTCTCAATTTCCCTAATTGAAGTAAACTTCATCATGTAACTGAATAATGTCAAAACCATTATTATGTAATTTATTAATTTGCAAAAATATAGTTAAGGAAACTGCATGATATGTGTTTGCGATTTCAAGTTATCGTTTTCCATACGTATTAAGGATCGCAATATTTAAGAAATAATTCGTGTACGTTATAGTTTGTTGTCGAATAACCCACGGCCGGAAGTTAAGATGCGTAGGGATTAAATCACGAGTGCGAAGCACGAGTGATTTGAAACCACGCATCTAAACTTCCGGCCGTGGGTTATTCGACAACAAACTATAACGTACACGAATTATTTCGATTCTAACACGATTTTTACTAAAGATTTAAAGAATGTATCTTATTTTTCTTGCATACTATTTTATGTGAAGCTCCGCCCATAAAAATAGCTTTCGGCTGTTCTGTCGATCAGATCTCCGCCCTCAATAACAGCCAAACTGGATGGAAAAAAAAACATTTTATTTCTGCTGGTGGAAAATGTATCGGCATGTTTTGTTTAACTACAGCGCGTGCTTTCAGTGTATAAGCTCCGCCCATAATTTGTTGCAGAATAACCCATGGACGATTTTCTTCTTTGTTTATATGAAATTTGGCACGTGCCGTGTTAGAATTCAGATTATAGAATGTACAAAGATTACGAGATACTAACTAGTAAATAAATAAATCTTATTAATTTTTACTGAATCATTTCAAGGGGCCTTTTAACGTTTGCGTAAATTGACAAAATTAAATAAAAAGTGGTTTCAGATTCGCAAATTTTCGTTTTAGTTATGATATTTGTAAGGAAACAGTAATACTTAACATTTACCATGCTCTAATAGCCATTATATGCATCTTTTGGCGATTAAAAACCCGAAAATTATAAAGCGTTGCAACGCAAAACGAATTAATAATTTGGAGAGTTCTGTTGTTGTCGTTAATGTTTGTGAATCTACGAGGATTGCTTATATGAAGTATAAAATACACCTTACATTGTATTCGGAAGGATGGCCGAGGGGTCTACTTGGCAGGCGTTTTACTCCTGGACTCCAGGGGTCTGTGGTTCGAGCCCTGCAGAGGGTTACCTTTTTTTCTTTTTCAAATTGTATTCTTGATGTTTTACTGGAGCTTTTTATATCTAATGTTAACATTTATCAATATAAAGCATTTAATGACAAACTTCAAAACATGCCAAAATCTGTGAAAAGGCCCCTTTAAAAAGCAAATTGTTTTGTATTACACAAAGCTATTTATGTCCCCCAGTCTAAACTGGGGGATATATTGTTGTTGCCTGTCCGTTTGTTGATTTGGTGGTTTGTTGGTTTGTTTGTTTACGTCAAACTTTACCATTGGCCATAACTTTTGCAATATTGAAGATAAAAACTTGATATTTGGCATGCATGTGTATCTCATGGAGCTACATATTTTGAGTTGTAAAAGGTCAAATATATGGGTGACATAGTTCTTATTCAAGCATTAAATTATTAACGAATTTCCCGTTAAGCTTATAAGGTTAACTAACGCAGTAGTATTTCATAAAAGGGCAAGGTTTTACAGATATATTATCGTCAATTTTAATGTTATTTTTTGTTATATATTTTGTTGATACACTGACATTTTTGGTCGTCACTTAATGTATTATATATATGACACATATTACGTGTAAATACACGTAGAATAGGTATGCGCTTGATATCAATGAAATTGAGAATTGCAATGAACTTGACGGACACGTACTCAATCAACCAATTTTTATATCCGAGTTCATCTATTATTCATATTATTCCACAAATCTCGACGATGTGTATGATTTGCATTCATTAACTGACCAAGGCAATTACAAGCAGTTTATCGTTGTCGATTCGGGAATTATGTGGAAAATTGGACAATTAGTGATCACGCGAACATGAACAAGCAAAAACGTGCCATGGGGTTTATCCTACAAGTACAAATGTATTGACCAGAGTTTAAGTCGTTACAGACCAAGCACAGACATTGAGTCATTCTAAAATCGAACTTAAATTACAGTAAAAAACAATTTGGTCGCATATAATTAAATTCAATTGAATTTCAGTCACGTGTCAGTCATATGAGCGATTATGCGACTTTGACTTTTATTTTGCATAATGGTTAACAACAGGATGATGACATTAAATCAAACATGACAAGTTTGAAACACGTGGTTAGGTTCACATCGTTTAAGTTAAAATCAGTGTATTAATTAACGCACGGATGGAAAACTATTAGTATCGTAAATTATGTATACACTGATACACGGTGCGAGCCGATTAAAACATTTTAATTATTTTACCGAAAAATCAAGTGAGTAAATATTCATTTAGAATTATAAAGTGTATAACAGAATGTCCGAATTGTGAGATTTGATATTACTGTTGCAAACGAAATTTGTAATCGACTTTACCGCGAATGCGCAAACAATTGGGGGAAAGCACTTACCTGTTGGTACAAACAAAGCTGATATGTTTGTCTACAAATATATGTTTCATTCAAATGCATACAACTGATGTTAGAAGCCTCATGTTAGTGTTATTTTTCCATAAGCAAGCACATTCAGCAATACAGCTAAAAGCTAGCAGGTCTCGGCACTTGGTCAACAAATGGGCCGCGTCGTGTCAAATATGGGTCGTATGCCATGTGCGCAATAGCGCAGTCGGATCAGGGGCTTCCCAATCTGTTAACGAGACCACAACATTTTGAGTGAATTTATAGAGGGCAGCGTTGCTCCTAACAAGACTGCGCAATGTCGCATGATGGTCTAAAGCTAAGCTGGCTGAATTTTGCTAAAGCCCCATTTTCGCATGACGCGATCCATATGGGACTAGCACGACGACAACTTAGTACCGCATTTAACAAAATACCATACAATACAAAACCAAACCAGATGTTTCTTCTTCAACAAAATCTAGATACAAAAATCCTTTTTCTTAATTAAGCTGATGCGTCTTTTGTGATCCTTTCACAAATAAAAAGTTGTACAACGTACGGTGGAGCATCACATAACTAGTTACGGTCAGGAAAGACCTCGTATAGTTTGATATTCGCAGAACAAATACGTTGCAAATGAAAGCTAAACGCAACCATGTCTTGTATTTGTTATAGTCCGTAATGCGGTCGTGTTACCAATATTGTATGCGATATCGTTAGAATGTCTGAATTATCGTGAGTACTTTCAATCACGCAAACCTGACATACGAAATTCGATATTCACAAAAACAACTCCCGACCGGGATTTATTTATTTATAACCGAAGAAAGTACGGCTATGATTAGAGAAAACGTAATTCCCTGTCTGTAACAATTATTATCGACATAATTTGTAATTCTATAGCCATGAACATACGCAGACAACATTCCGCATTATACAGCATGCCTATTTTAGCCAGCAGCGGTACCTTACTTTGCGTAACATTTGTTCGTCATCACAAAATATCACAAAATAATGTGTGTATATGATTTTATCTAGAACTAAACCGTATATGCGTCATATTATAATTATCAGCGCAATACAACGTACGTTATTTATTTAAAAGTAATGTAGTCGATATTTGTATATAAACGAGTTGTGAAAACAATCTACTTTTTCTGAGATTTACTCAATACTGTATTCTCGGTTATATCATTTAAGACGATACCAAAACAGTTGTAAAGAACTCATTATATTAGTGACTGTCGCTTACAATGTTGTTCACACATGAGATTTTTAAATGATTGAAGAGTTCGTAATTCATAGAGCACAATAGAAAACCAATCACAGTTTGTGGAGGATTGAAATCTAAGTCATTCCTCCGTGCATATATGGGAGCATCAAATTTAGTAAAATTATAAAATATTTGGGGGGACAAAAAGATAACACACGATTTGAAGGTAACCATTCATTTATTGTCACGCAGAAAAATTTGAAGCTGATAACGCTATTATGTACTTATAGATGTGTGCACTTCACAACAAATATTTAATGCGGTGGATATGCGACTATTTAGTGGAAAAACAACAACACAACATTACTTTTTTTTTTTTCAATTAAACAATTTAAAAACGTGAATATTCTACCTTTTTTTCAAAGTCAGGATATTATTCGAAATAATTTGATATCAAAAATGACTTATTTTATATTCAACTTATTTGGGAATTATTTTTCAAATGTTTTAGTTTTTATGTATTAAATACATGTAAATTATTAAAATCATTTATTTCAATAGATTTATTAGTTTTAACATACTGTATTCTCGGTTGTATCATTAAAGACAAAAAACAGTTGTAAAGAATTTAATTATATTAGTGACCGTCGCTTACAATGTTTTTCACACATGAGATTTAAAAATGATTGAGCAGTTCGTAATTCTTAAAGCATATTAGACAACCAATCACAGTTTGCGGGGGAATTTAAATCTAAGACATCTCCGTGAAAATCTGCAAGTATATAGGAGTAGAATCATCACATGCAGTATTATTATAAAATATTTGAGGAACAGAAAGATAACACACGATTTGAAGGTAACCATTTATTTAAATTTTCACGCAGTAAAATTAGTTATTGATAACGCTATTATGTACTTCCAGATGTGTGCACTGTACAACAAACATTTAATGCGGTTGATATCCGACTATTTAGGGGGCAAAACACAACATTACTTAAACTGTTTTCAATTAAACAATTTAAAAAAAACGTAAATGTTCTACCTTATTTTCAAAGTCAGGAAATACGCCGAAATTATTTGATATCAAAATGATAAATTTTATAATCAACTTATTTTATAATTATTTTATAATTATTTTTCAAATGTATTATTTTGTATGTAATAAGTAAATTATAAAAATAACTTATTGCAATATATTTATTATTTTATTTCATGTTTTAAATTTACATAAAAATTGTTTAATTATTTTCTTTTTAATTTTCGTTTAAATGCAAATATTTAATAACAATTAAAGAAGTAGGTAAATATCAATACAATATTATTAAATATTGACACATTAACAAAATATAATGGGTTTATAAATTACAAATGTACATGTATATACATAAGTGATAATAAGTTTTCTTTCATTATTTCAGTTACCTTTATCAATCAAACAAGATTTGCTTCTTGAAAAATCACATCCTAGGTCTTAATTTGACGCCTATATCATACCACATAAATAACAAGAAAATAATATATGGCATCTATAGGGCATTATGGATACCCGTCTCCTTTGCAAAGAGAACGTCAGCTTCAACTATCCCGTAAGCAAGAATTGACAAGGAATGACACGTTAAAAGCCCTTGCAAGCGATCAGGTATTAAAGTCTACTTGGGATAAATCGGAGCAACTTGAAAACAAGAGGGCTATGCGTATGTTTGTGGAGGAACAACGGGAATTGGAAATGGAAGGGAGTATTTCAAAGGCTCAGTTCGAGCGTCTACAGCGGAAGAAACAAGAAGCACAAGAAGAAAAACTTGCTGAGGAATTATCAAGAATGAAACAAGAACAGGTGAGGGAAGAAAAAATAAGACAGCAAATAAGGATAAACAGCATAGAGCTCAGAGAGTTGGACGTTAAGATTAAGTCAGCATACATAAACAAGGAACGATCCGCCCAAATAGCTGAAAACAGACCATGAAGTTTGATGAGATGAAACGTGATGCAGAAATATCTAAAGAGATGATGGAAGAAAGCAAGAGAGCAGATGAAAATGAAAGACGAAAGGAAGTTGAGAGGCATCAAGAGCAAATTTACTATCAGCAGGACCTCGAACGGCAATTGGAAGACCAAGAGTTAAGAAAGCAAAATGCATATGAAGAATTGTTAAAGGAAAAACTTATGATCGATGAAATAGTAAAGAAAATTTACGAGGAAGACCGCAGTGAACGCGTGATGGTCTTAAAGAAACAACAGGCAACGAAAGAATACATAGAAGATTTCAACACAGCTCGAGAACATTTGAAAAATTTAGAACGACGTCGAATGGAAGACGAAAATGAATCTATAAGGCGATTTGCACAGATGCAGAGTAGACGAGATGAAGACAATTTGGCAAAGAACACAGCGATAGAGGAGTCTCGTGCTCATGTTCAAAAACTGCTCGGCGAAGAAATATCAAGACAAGCAGCGGAAAAAGAAGAACTAGAAAATATATTGCTCGAACTAAATCTTGAAGAGGATGCAGAAAGGGAGAGAATAAAGGAAAGAGAACTCATGGAACTGAGAATACGCCGAAGGTTAGACATGCAATCACAGAGAGCTACACAAATGCAAATACAGGCGATACGAAAGGCAGATGAAGAAAAGGAACATGAGCAGTTGAAGCGGGATATGTTGGCTAAATTTGCTGCAGATGACAAGATTGAACAGCTTAATGCCCAGAGGCGTAGAATGAAACAGATGGAACATAAACGTGCTGTGGAGGAGCTAATGGAAAAGCGAAAACGAGAGTTTGCTGCAACAAAGGAGGCTGAACTTAAAGAGCTTCGGGAAAATGAAAATTTTGAGGCACTCCGAATGCAGATTGTTGAGGAGGAGAGACAAAAGCTTCTTCAAGAGCATGTTAACAGATTAATTGGATATTTACCAAAAGGGGTTATCAGGAATGAAGATGATCTCAAAGGCCTGAGTCCAGAAGTGCAAGAAGCTTATCAAAAGCGAGTTTTAAACCCATTTACTGACGAAGCATTTGATAACTAATGTATCGATTTTTGCTATGATTTCGACGGTTATCAAATCACTAACGCGCGTATTGTATTTATATTATGGTAGATCTGAGTGTGTGTACTTGTGTTATGAATATTCAGAGCCTTCTTTCATGCTGTGTAGTTCTGATGAGCTGAAATATTTCATAACCATAATCTGTTTATAGTTGTGTGTTATTAGTTTATGAACATATAAATAAATGTATTATAAGTTGATTTTTTTGTAGTTTTTTTTTTTCATTTATAAATACGTGTAGTAATACATATGTTCTATAGCTATGTAAATTTGTAGATACTATGCATGTGCAACACGGGACTCAACTGTTCCAGATTAGTAATATCCCAATGCTTCATTTGATACTTCATTAAATAGCAAAAACGTTCGAGTTCTATCCTTGAACTCGTTAATCTCCCGATTTCATGCTGTCAGCTTTGTTGGAAAAGCCTGATGAAAGATTCTTTTGTAAGGCGTAAGATTTACTGGCAAATCAATAAACAAATAAACAGTCGTCCAATAAGGATTGTGCCGTATAGTTACTTTCGGCAAACGTTTATTTGTTTTTATTGAAGAGTATTGCGTGATAGAATCGTGATATTTGAGCTTTGCAATTAAGTCGCTTTGTAGGGTATCGCATTCTCGAACACGTATATATTTATTACAAAAGTACCATAAATTACTTGAGTCTGTAATGAATATTGTTACCATTAACAAACACTGCTTTTACAAAAGTACCATACCATTTTGGAAAGATAAGGTCATAACGTTTAAAGCGTCGATTTAAAATGTGTATTCTGTAACTCAATATTTGCCTATTTATAATCAAACTGGATTTGGCAGGCATTTTGACTGGCTTTGTGCGCATTAATTTGTGTGACTAAACTTTGTTTCAATATAACCCACGCTGCTTAAAACGCGAAGCATTTCGTACTCATACCTTAATATGTAGTAATATTAAAATACTCCTCAAAACTAGCTTTTTTGAATAATTAATGTAGTAACTTTAATTTAAAAAGAGGAAGAAACTAGAAAAGTTTTGGATGTTTTCATTAATGCATTTCCTCAGCGTTTGTACGTCTATTGATACTTAAGCTGGTAACAAACACGCATTTCAATGTAACGAATCAGTTATGTGCCTCCATAGCTCAGTGGATAAGGCGCTTGCTGAAATGAGGTCTCGGGTTCGATCCCGGGTCGGGGCACATACATGCCAGTCATGTTTCAGCGGAATGCTGACTGACAAATAAAGGCATTAAGTTATGGATATTACAGCTCGATTGGTCATTGTCGGTTCGGGTACTACTTACATGTACCCCGGGTACGGTAAAAATACTTAAACGTACCAGGTCGATATTAGACTGTACCCGAGTTGTATTTCCGCCAAACATACGATGTCGTAAAACGCGCTACCGATTACCGTAAAACGATATTGTTTTTATTAAACAAACTTTTCTTGCATCAACATTTTTCTTGAGTATGAGATTCGATAATATAGAGCTCATTTAACAGAAAATTTACATAAATGTAACCATGATTAATTTTAAAAAATAGCCGACAACGACCGAGTTAGCGTCAAAATTTCCGGGTAAGTTTTAGTATATTTAGCGTACCCGGGGTACATGTAAGTATACTTAAGCGTACCCGAGGTACATGTAAGTAGTACCCGAGCCGACAATGACCAATCGAGCGATATAATAATATTGCCAGTCTCAGACAGAGTCCGAGGAATACTGACCCGGTATTCCAGCTATAAATACATTATCAAAGAAGATAAATGATTGCGCTCCGAGTCGAGTTCTCACAGAAACGTGTCGGATATAATTTAAGGAAGAGACGCTTCTTGTACAGAATGACAGACTGTTTAGTGTTCTTGGCAGGTCAACCATGTTTGAAAAGTGTCACTTGGAATCAATAAATATTGTACCAGTCTAATACATTTACCAAGAGTATAGAATGATGTGGTTCACACGGATTGACGCACGATCTTAACGCGAGATAAACGCGCTGTAAAGAAATGTTTGTTTATTTGTTGTTGCTGTTATGGCAAATATATTTTCTAAGTTTGATTAAATAAAAATCTTTTTAACGCATACATTTTTACATTGTCCATCGTAATGTGTAGTGAAAGGGAGTAATCCATTGTCCATGAAATTTACTTTAGCAATCACGAGAGTACACATAAAAACCTATGGAAAACAGCATTAGATACGAATATATGTTAGGCAAGTATACATGTTCATATCGAACTGTACATAAATGCGTTCATTTTTATCGATATGGTGGTGTTTATTGTATTTCGTGAGCGACAACGGCGATTGTTTAAAGCCGTACGTTTTTGTTATTGGAAGCCAGGTAGCAACACGCTCTGGGTGGATGTCAGCCTTAAGAATCGGTTCCTGTACAATTTATGTATAGCTGGCTGGGCAAAATTGTGTCATAGCACCCTCGATGGATTTTTTTTCTATTTCTCAGATATATGAGTCGCGTTCTGAGAAAACTGGACATAATGTATGTGCGTAAAGTGTCGTCCCAGATTAGCCTGTGCAGTCTGAACAGGCTAATCAGTGACGACACTTTCCGCATTAACTGGATTTTCGTGTAGAAGAGACTTCCTTTAAACGAAAAATACCATAATAGCAGAAAGTGTCGTCCCTGATTAGCCTGTGCGGACTGCACAGTCTAATCTGGGACAACACTTTACACACAAGCATTATGTCCAGTTTTCTCAGAACGCGACATATATGTATTGTTACTGCAACAGTCACTGACATCATCAGCAAGGTACCGCCTATCAAAGCACATTTTCGACAATTCTAGCGTCAGCGTTTTTTTAAGTTGAACGTATTGCCGATGGATATTTAATAAATGTCTGATTTTCGTAAAACGCTTTTATTTTTAAATGCTTAAAAAATCTCGATGGGGCCCGTGGGTTTCAGCACAGAATGCAAAACTGCCTGTCCAAACTGGATTAATCCATTTACCTGGTTATAATGCTTTGTTTAAATCTAACTATTATTTTTATTTCGTTTTGAATAATTATACATTTCCTTCACTTTCTGATATAAAACCTTGTGTATATGTAGATTGCAATACATTTTCAATATATGCACCAATACTTTACATTATTTGTATAATTCATTTAGTTATATTGAAATTGTTTCTTTTTAATTGTCTGCGATCCTAAAGTGAATTTGCAAAAACGATTGAAACGCAAAGACATCATCTTTGTTATCGTATTCAAAATAAAAATGGTCGTTGTGTGCTTATTCGAGTTAACGTAATTACGTTTTTATCATGTCGAAATGACATACGGTATAAACGCAGTCTGATGAAACTGCAACAATAGCTAAACATCGTTACTTGCTTACGTGCTTGATCAATTCACTGGTATAAGTGAATAAAAAATACCTATAGAGCATTTCGTAAAAAAAAGCTTTTTCCACATATACGTTTAATGTATCCAAAATGAATATGGACGACTTTCTTATACAACAGTAATGTGTATATGTCTTGGCGAGTCTGGTTCACGATCTGTTTTCCCGTTAATGTCTTAAGCATTGATTAATTCGTTATTAACGGACAAGATATTGTTATTTCTCTTGAGGATTCATTTGATAATTTGTTGATGGACTTCCAAACTCGTTGACTTTCAAGCACTGTTAAGTTGTAATCCACAAAGGGCGTGCATTGATTGCCTTAAGAGCAATTCGATCCTTTGACATCATCAGACAAGAGCTTGTATTTTCCCTTGATGAATGAATATGTATTAGATCATTTATTTTCGGACAGCCATACCCATTGATGTTTTTAATACTGATAAATTGTTTTACGTTGATGATGTGCAATCATGATCACATTCAGAGGCCATAATTGATTTGCATAGGTATAATGCAACTCAGGCTTCCACCAAGGTATAATTCCTATGTGAAAATCATCTAATTTTCGTGATTTAAAGAAGAAACAATTTTCCAACTAGCTGTCAGATGAGTTTATTTTTATTGTATCAAGACGATCTTTTTACTACATAACTTTACATAACTCTATCCGCATAATAAACTTCATGACTGAAAGATAAGACAACTCTTACATAAGCGTCATCGAACGCTGTGGATTTTAATGTCTTTTTCTTGTGTTTAAAAACTGCGCGAAGGTCTATTTGGTTTATGCTGAAAATGCATAACAAAATATGATATCTGTATGAATATTCCATTTACGCTTTGTGGACTTAAATTAGAGAAATTAATTTTGATCTTCAATGTGCACAGCAATATCGGACAGGATCTAAGTTCGAACACTACGGATTACACAGAGTATTTCCACACTTAAATTTATATTGAAATATACAGTCGGTCGGGTAGTTCCGGATCACTAGCGTAAATAATGGTGTTAATATTTTTAAAAGAAAGCAATTGCTTTCACAATACTTGGATTGTTGAGGCAAAATATTTCATCTTTCAGGCCATATTAATTAATTAATACTTACCAATACATTTCTGATGCCAATTTGAACTTATTCACTTGCATAAAGTCGGCTAGTTCTGAATCGAGTGCGGTAATTTCGGATCACTCGGACTATTGGGAAGATGTAGGTCAGGGATCATCTCAAAACTTATTATGACTGTCAACAATTATTTTGACTGTCAAAACAAATGATGCATGTATTACATAAAACATCAGATAGGTTCGTTTGTTTCAGTTTAATAACTGTCTGACAATTAAAAAACATTATAGGGCGTGTGTCTGTACACAGGAGAATAAAGCTGTTGGAAAGTATTTATGTTTTGATTTGAAATGGATTCCTCTGTATTATTGGTTATATAAAACAAACACAAATACTCAATACAAGCAATTTATTGATAAACTCAAGATACCTTCTTGGGAAATAACATAATATGATAACATTTAACAACAATAGAATCACAATAATGTACGAACTGTATGAAAATATGACATATATGCTTATGACTAGAACATTTTATGTCTGACTAGAAAATATTTTAAGAACTAAGCTCCTAAAAAATACAGAACTTTATATAAATGTATTTATAACAAGAGATGTGTTTGTCAGGAACACAATGCCCCCTATTACGCCGCTTTGATTTTTTTTATCATTTGGCAAATACAGATAATTATCTCCCTTTAAAGCTTATTACTTCCTTGGATAAGCTTTTTTGACCTTTGACATTGAACGATGACCTTGACCTTTCACCACTCAAAATGTGCAGCTCCATGAGATACACATACATGCCAAATATCAAGTTTCTATCTTAAATATTGCAAAAGTTATCAAAAAACTTAAACTAAGGTTTAAGTTTTGGGACAGAATGACAGACAGGCCAAAAACAATATGCCCCGATCATTCGATCCTGGGGCATAACAATGACAACTGAACATAAACAAGTACCTCTGGAATGCATTTGCTAATAATAGGATCACAATAATGTAAAAATATATAAAAGCATCCATAAAAAGTATAACATAAACCAGTGCCTCTAGAATAAATTTGCTTAAGAAATAGAAAACAATACTAGATATCAAGTTACTTTTTTGGTAAATAACATAGTATGATAACATGTAACAAAAATAGGATCTCAATAATGTAAAAATAATGTAATAAAAGTATCCAAAAAAACACAACATAAACCAGTACCTCTGGGATAAAAATGGTAAAGAAATGGAAAACAATACTAGATATCAAGTTAAATTTTTGGTGAATAACATATTATGGCAACATTTAACAATAATAGGATCACAATAATGTAAAAATATGAAAAAGTATCCGCTTCAGCCTCTTTGCCAATGACTGTGCAGAGCACCTGTGCTTTTAAGGACCCATCAGTCCAACTTGACAATTATCTGAAATGCAAAATCACAGCATAAATACACATTAAAAATAGGATAAATATTTAAAATATTCTCCTTCCAGCACTAGTAATATCTTACCATTATTTATTAATCCATATATTTTTCTATAGTACAGTTTTTAGCACTCCGCTGGTTTTTTATTACTCCGCAATTATACCTTTAAATGTTATAACTTATTACTGAACACATAAACATACAAACAAACCAAGATGCATTCAACAAATGCTTACTGTATGTGTTAGCCTTGACCTTGTGACTTAGACCTAATGCCTCATAACTGGTTTGCATACCGTAATAGATCTCAATCAGATGCAAGAACATGTAAAGTTTGGAGAACCAGGTCCATAAAGTTTCATTTTATGAGCAAGGTTAAAGTTTTAGGGCAGAAAGACAGACAGAATAAACAAGATTCAATCTTATTCTCTGTATTTCTCGACATTGAAGTCATGAAACAGTATAATAATTAGATAATTCCAATGAAACATTACATCGAATTTATGAGAAATTAGGCACTTTTCCTTTCATATATATAAACAAAAACTTTTGTGGTAGCTAGAGCTTTAAAATATTACTAACACAGTATTTAAACAATAATAAACTGTTTTGAGATTTTCCCCAATCAGCTGATCCGCAACTGAAAAGAACACGAGGTGCAAATTCCATGCTTTTATTTCCATAAATCATAAACATATACTGAAATCACTCACAGGAATTTAAAAATAATAATAAATAAACAAATTCATACCAAATGTACAAGCATTTAACAAGGAAATGTGCTTCTAAATCGTCTTTTAATTGTTGACGCGTGTTATAGATAAACGGTGCGACGGTAAAATGACACGACTGTGATAGTTACCAAAGTGTGATTTTCAAAGAAAACACCGTTGAAATAAGAAGCAAAACTGTGTTGTTGCTTGAAATTGATGACATTTTCCAAAAATCACAGTTATATTGATATGGTAATATCTTTTAGACTAATATTTTAATTAAATCATAGAGTTGATTCGGAATTACCCGAGATCCGGAACTACCCGATTGACTGTATGAGACAGACGACAAATTTGTTGACAGCAGGGTTTAAATGTATACTTTGCTATTTAAACCTGTTTTCATCGTTTTGATCGTCCTGTCAAAACTGTGAACTTAAGATGACACTGTCTACTTCCCTGTGTGGTTTGACATCAAACTCGAAGGAAGAAAGATACGTTAATGTTTTCTATGTTAAGGCGTTTCTCATGGTTATTAAACTAAGATCATAAAGCAGATAAATGTTGTTGTTTTAAAAAAAATCTCGAACTAAGTCAAAGAATCATTGTAAGTATTCAAATCAATCATGTTTAAATTTACCAATATTCAAAGTGAACAGATAATGTTAAATCTTAACAACTCTTACCATTTTCCCATTACTAACGCCTCCCAATACCTCTTAAGCAGACGATATTTGAAAACGTTGAGTTAAAATGAGAATTTACTCATGATGAATATTGAATAAGTTAACTACTTACATCTCAAGGTTTTCATTAAATTTAACAGCTATTTAAAAACAATATGCTTTGTGTTTAACTTAACTTTAACAATAAGTATGCAACTAAAGCTTACTCTGCTGCAAACTTTCTAAAACATTGAAAGGGTTAACTAGTTTTGTAATGCATACACAAAATGGTGATAGCTTTTGAAATCGTTACTCAGTTTTATTATTTATTTCAAATACAGGAATGTCATTACATCCGCAACGCCTGGACATGCTAACTGAATTAACAGACCACGAAATTATAAAAATATATAGACTGAATAAAGCAGGCATAAATTTTCTAGAGGGGATGATTGCGGCAACTGTATGGCCATACATAAAAGCCTGTCTGCTCTTGAAAATTTTTGATAATGTTACGTTATCTTGCCTCTGGAGAATTCCAAATAAACGATGGAGACCTTCATCAGGTCAGTCAGTCAACGGTTTCAAAAGTAATAAATGAGGTTTTTCAAGTACTAACATCATCAGACAGTGTCCGGGAGCATATACGTTTCCCGACATCTGTGCATGACCTGGATGCACAAGTGGCTCAATTTGCTGGTGTTGCAAACTTCCCAAAAGTTATGGCTGTGATTAACTGCATTCATGTAAGAATCCCGGCTCCCTCTTTGGAAGAGGAAATTTATGTGAATAGAAAAGGTTTTCACAGTATAAATGCCCAGCTTGTATTTGATGCTTTTGACACAATCATAGATGTTGTTGCGAGGTGGCCAGGATCCTCACATGATAGCCGGATTTTACAAAATAGTGGGGTTAGACAGCTGTTAGAGGAGGGAATCATCCCCATCGGGTATCACTTACTTGGAGATAGTGGTTATCCCTCTCGAAGATGGCTGCTTACCCCAAACGCAAACCCTCGAGCAGGACAACAAACCCGGTACAACAGGTAATTATATATCTATATTGCCATGTATAGGATATCACATTTAGGTTGCCCATAAAGAGAATGACACACACATTTTTAGTGTAAAACTTTTAATAACATAATGAAAATAAATCTTGAGCCTATAACTCTGAAATTTCATAACAGTAAATAACAAGAGTTCCAAACTGTCACAAGATACGCCCATTACAAGGTTTTGGACAACTGGATAACTTTACCATGACCCATATTTGAACTTGACCTACATATCATCTAGACACCACTTCTGACAAAATTTGGTGAAGATCGGATGAAAACGAATTCAATTAGATAGTGGACACCATGCTACATGCTTGAAATGCACTAAATGACCTCGTGACCTAGTTTTGTACTCGGCATGAACCATATCGGAACTTGACCTAGATATCATATAGATACAACTTCTGACCTAATTTGTTGGAGATGGTATTTATACTACTTCAATTAGATAGTGGACACCATGCTACATGCTTGAAATGCACTAAGTGACCTCGTGACCTAGTTTTTGACCAGGCATGAACCAAATTGGATCTTGATCTAGATATCATATAGACACAACTTCTGACGAAATCTGGTGGGGATCAGATTAAAACTACTTCAATTAGAGAGCAGACACCATGCTAAATCCTTGAAATGCACTTACTGACCATGTGACCTAGTTTTTGACCCAGCGTGACCCATATTCCAACTTGACCTAGATATTGTCTAGTGAAACTTCTGACCAAGTTCGGTGAAGAGACCGGATACTGCTTTGGACGCCAACGCAAAGGGTGATTTTATAATACGTCCCATTTTGACAAACGGGCGTATAATAATTAAGTTATTCTATTCAATAACAAACCAATAAATTGTGTTACAAGGAAGAATGTCAAGCTCAGTCATTGCATCTCTAACAATTTCTTCACATTGTAGCAATGAATAACTTGCTTAAAGAAAGAACATTCAAATACAGTGAAATTGCTTAATGTTCAACTTCAAAATGCAGAACTTCTTTATTTTAGAGCACACAAAATTACTAGAGCAAAAGTAGAAAGGGGCACAGGGCAACTGAAAAGGAGATTTGGTATTTTGCATGGAATAATCCATATGAAACCATAAAAGGCTTGCAGGTAGTTTCCTTATAATTCACCTATTACTTATTTGTACCTTTATCAAAAACAATTATTTTTGTAAACAAAATCTTTGAACATTTAAATAACTCCTTGTACAGTGCAACTTTCTGACATATTGACTAATAATAAAACTACAATCAGGCCCTATGAAATTCACAATATGTAATTATAACCATACATCATATCATTGATGTAGATAAAAAGTGTCAGCTTATAAGGCTGCATTTTTCTCGATTGAAACCAAAAACTTTTACCCTTATCGATCATTAATAATAAGGCTAATAATGAGATTTGTCTAAATTTTGTCTTATTTAGTAATAGGTGAACATATTCCAATATTTCATGATCAGGGTTATAACAGCGTGTGCTGTATTGCACCATATTTGCAAAAGGCAAAATATTCCTCTACCAGATGTTGAAATGGAGGAAAATGATGATAACCAGCCTGAACCCAACAAGCCAGACCCCATGGAAAATGGCCCACAAATTGGACTAAGATACAGGGACTTCTTTGTTAATACTTATTTTTGAAAAAAAAGGTAAATTGCATTAAATTTCCCATATCCCTTTGAAAATTAATTTCAAAATTCAGAACATCATTGAACTATATAAAAACTTACAAAACTTACTGGAGGATAAAGCTTAATTGCTCATTTTGAACAACTTCTCTTTATTCCACAATGATTTTTAGAGTAGTTTGCAAAAGTCATAAAATCTCATTTTGGTACTGGCCTTATTTTGATATAAGCAAAAATGTGTCAACTAGAGTAAACAAAACTTGACAGACAGATATACACCAGGACATGTAGACTGACATACTATGGCAACTTCAGTATCACAAAAGCACACCTTCAGCAAAATACAGTCAATATTGTTTTAAACTTTAAACAACCTCTCTTAACCATGTCATGAATGCCTGTAAAACTAGGTGACATCTTAATACAGGATGCTAAACATGCGGTAAGCTCCTATCGGAGCTTTCTACATGACTAGCATCCTGTATTAAGCTGCCATCTGTCTTATATAACACCTTTTGGAGGTCTTGAAGATGGTCGTTTAATACAAGATTGTCTGTATGCTTCTTGCGAGCTGAAAGCATTTTTTTAAATACAGATAACATTCATATGACAAGTCAGTAACTATCACAAGTCAGTAGCATAATATTCTCTATAAATCTCATGGCAAACAAACACATATTCTCTATTTATTTTATGCTTTCCGGTTGTTTATAGAGAAATATATTAGTGAAATAAAACTGATATTTCATTGTTTTAAACAGTGAAAAATAAGGTAAAAAATAACGATATTTTTCACTGTTGTACTGTGAATTGACGTTATTTTTTCTACCAAATTATGGTATAAATCCAGCGAAATTATCCAGTTAAACTCTTGCAATGTAAAAAATAAACGATATCTAAAAAAGCATGAAATAAAAAGAAAATTTGTTGGATTGGATGAAATATTGATTTTATTTCACTCGTGATCATAAAAAATACATATTTTCAAAAAGATCATTTTATATGATCACTCGTGAAATAAAATCGATACTCCACCGAATCCAACAAATATCTTCCATTTACTCTTCAACAAGCTTCCTATTGTAGTATTTTATTTGAAGTTTTAGTTTTTCTTCCTTCAATGCTTCAAGTTTCCTGTGACATTTGCATGCACAGCATATGACATCTATTGTGTTGAAAAAAAGAAGAGAGTAATGATTTCCACTGTAAGAAAATGAGTTAACCCTTTCTCTATTACATGTATAAATGCTGTGTAACAATTTTGCAGCCCATGGGAAAATAGTAGAATTTGCTCATCGTGAGCAAATTATCTTTTTGTCACTAAGTTTTAATCTTTGACATAATATCATTAAAAGTAATCACAAAGCGTTTGTTTCTTTTGTCTCAATGCTTCCAAATGGATCTGCTGCAAACCTCATTAAACAGGGAAAGTTTAAAAAACAAGGAATCTCATCAAAGTAAATCAAAACAAGGGCTGTTTGTAAAACATGCATGCCCCCCATATGGGCTGTCCGTTGTAGTGGCAGCCATTGTGTGAATACGATTTTTGTCACTGTGGCCTTGACCTTTGACTTAGTGACCTGAAAATCAATAGGGGTCATCTGTGAGTCACGATCAATGTACCTATGAAGTGACATGATCCTAGGCAAAAGCGTTCTCGAGTTATCATCCGAAAACAATTTTACTATTTCGGGTCACCGTGACCTTGACCTTTGACCTAGTGACCTCAAAATCAATAGGGGTCATCTGCGAGTTATGATCAATCTTCCCATGAAGTTTCATGATCCTAGGCGTATGCATTCTTGAGTTATCATCCGGAAACCATTTTACTATTTCGGGTCACCGTGACCTTGACCTTTGACCTAGTGACCTCAAAATCAATAGGGGTCATTTGCAAGTCATGATCAATCTACCCATGAAGTTTCATGATCCTAGGCGTATGCGTTCTTGAGTTATCATTCAAAAACCATTTTACTATTTCGGGTCACCGTGACCTTGACCTTTGACCTAGTGACCTCAAAATCAATAGGGGTCATCTGCAAGTCATGATCAATGTATCTATGAAGTTTCATGATCCTAGGCCCAAGCGTTCTTGAGTTATCGTCTGACAACCACCTGGTGGACGGACCGACCGACAGACCGACAGACCGACCGACAGACCGACAGACCGACAGACCGACATGAGCAAAGCAATATACCCCCTCTTCTTCGAAGGGGGGCATAATAATAATTATTATACCAAATAATGATGAAATAAAAAGAGTGGTTTTGAAGAAAGTTCATTTTTTAGATTCTAAGTTATATAAAGGGAAAATAAGTGAACATTTGTTTAAACTAAATATTTCATTAAATGTTGTTTTTATTGATAATATGTTTACATGTACATGTATGACATGTATAAAACAAATTTTATGATTCATGTGTATTTTAACTCATTACCCAGCAACAAATTATGAACTCTCCCAAATTGATAGAGAATTTAGACAACAGTTACATTTAATTTGATTTGTTAAGGTAGAAATCATCGTTAGATAAGGGGAAATTGCTCATTTTTTCAACAATATTCTTTTTCAACAATTATGTCTAGAGTTTTGCAAGAACTTTTAAAATCTTGATATTGTTAGGTAATGGTTTAAGGCATAATTCTAGAAAATAAATTGAATTTACACATGTTTCCATCATTTTAGGATGGCAATACCTTTCACTCCCTCCTGGTGAATCTCACAGTCTCTCTTTTCCCGGTTGCTGAGGACTGCACTCTTTTCCCGGTTGCTGAGGACTGCACACACTGTATGGAAGGAAAGAAAATTACATCATTATCATTTGATCAAAGCTTCATTTAAAAACTTTTATATTTAATGGTTATTAATCACCTATGTCACGTATGTCAAGGCATTGTTCTCCTTTTCTGCCTTTATTTATACTTTGTTGTGAAATGAGGTGTTTTTTATTGTTATGGGAAAAAGATAAACTTATTGATCATTTGAGGAATACTTGTTTTGTTCTAAAGTTATCATCTGTGGTATGTTTCCTTTTAATTTGCATCTAATGTAGATCTCTATTGCTATCATTATGAGAAAAGTATACCCTCATTCTCAGTAGTAATGAATTATTTTTTTACCAAACAACACATTTTTAACTGTTCCGAAATGAACAGTGTGAACCATGATAGTTTAAATTGTATAACAATATATAGATAGTATTTTGGTAGGGTAGACATTTTTTTGGATAAGGAGAAATGGCACATTTTGTGTAATTTCTCATCCCCACAATAATTTATATATTAGTTATCTGCAATAAACTCATACAATTTTGTCATTATTTATTGCTATGGCAACAAATAGACTAGAAATAGTGCTGAAAATGGCGTTTTTTCTGGATCCTTCAACTTTAAAAGTTCTTAATATTTGTTCATGAAACTTGGAACATGGTTAGATGGCAATTTGGACATTATGCACATCATTTCATTTTGTTCCTACGTCAAAAATTGTGGTTGCTATGGAAACAAATAATAAAAATATTCTGACCATGGTGAAATTTCTGACAATGGTGGAGCCGGTAGGGGACTTAAATTGCTTGGCAATAGTCTTGTTGTATTTGTATTCTAACCCTTTGAGCATAAATATGTTTAAAGAATAATTACCTTTGTTGTTTTATCAAGAGCATGGATGAATCCATGTCTTCAGACAGGGCAAATGCTGATAATGTTTGGGATTTTCATCCCACAACATCAACTACTGCTTCAGTCAAAACTGATAGTTGTGCAGGTTTTGGTCCACCTCCTAAAAGGAAATACACACATGTGAGTATACGTAGAAAAAGTGATAGTGAAATTGTTTGGTCCAAGATATCTCTTAAATAGTTGTTTTCAAACAGTCCTAAAAGCATTGTGAGAAAAGGAGAAATGGCTCAAGATAAGATGATTTCTACCCTTCCAAAGACTTTGTTTCATCTTTTATTATAATTGTAATTATGGTCTATAACCTCTTTCAATTAAGGAAGACCAAAATGTGTAGTATGGTTATGAGCTTACGGTAAAGGGTTAACTGATTGAACAATAAGGATGAGTGACTGTTACATGTAACCAAGTACATTTAAATTTAACAGCCATATTTATCCCAGGCAAGTACTTTAAAATTTAACAGTACTTAGCATTACTTTTACCTTACAATCTTATATATAAATATGAGGGTAGCACTTGACCAACATTCATCCTGGAATACAGGGGTCGTGCATTTGAACCCCAGCTTTTCCAATATTCTTTACAAAGTTTAAAGAAGTCTATGATACGCTTAATAGATATCTCAATGGGCGTCATATAAATACAACCTGACAGATCGAAGGATATTTAAAACACACTATTACTTCCAGCAAAATGTATCAGACATAGCATCAGCACGGTTCGGCAGTTTTCTTGCATTTACTAACAGATGAAACAGTGTGTAATTTCTGTGAAGAAATTGTTTTATTTTGAATGCTCGGTTCCTATAAAATAGCGTATCGTTGTTCGTTCAACTGCAGCTTTAAACATGTAATGATATAATTTAAAATACAACAGATCTTAATAGTAAGAAGCATTCTCCATCTTTACAAAACTTATGGTACACGTACGTCTTAATTTAGCATTTTAAACTCAAGCATGTTTTTAACGAGGTACATGGGGCACATTCCCTACCTCCACCCCATAAACCAAGCTATCCCCAAAACTTGTATGTTATATACATTACATATATTAAAAACTAGATGTGTATATAAGTTGCTTTTGTAAAAATATGGCACGTCTTAACAAACAAAAACAATGCGAAAATTTATTCTATTTTTTAGAGGGAGAGGGGGTTGTTTATGCACATATGCATCTAACTGATCCGAAATCATGAAGAAGTATCAAATTGTTTACAACAAACGGAATTATTGATGAGAATATATTTATTTAAATATTGGTCAGAGGCTCCTGATACCTAATACTTGTGGCTGATAGGTTTCATGTTAGAAATTGCCCCGATATGTACAACATTGATGCAGCATTCTGTTGATTACGGCTCCCATCACAAAGTCTGCAAAATATACTAATTTTCTCATAGTTGCTTTTACATACTTACAAAGTGTTGTTCACTTAGCTTGTGGCATTTTCGCACGATCCAATTTTTCCCTGCGTTTTATACCAAATATTACACTAATCGTGCATGTCTGATCATCAATAGATAGTGAAGATGTTACATCACAGTCCCCTTGAACAAAGGCGTTCGCGGGCCACATAGCTGGGCGTTGTAAGAACTGCCTTAACTTACAAAGTACCCTATGGCTTTGGATTGTTCCTCGCGTTATCTATATTTCTGCGACTGTTAGTACATGTAGTAGGAAAGTAAGGCTCCCGGCTCATGTCCGTTTCCCTTTCATTTCAACCATGAATTAACCACAATTTCACTACAAAATTTCCCGGCTCAATCCCGTTTCCCTTTTTGTTCATCCATGAATTAACCACAATTTCACTACAAAATTTCCCGGCTCAATCCCGTTTCCCTTTTTATTTATCCATGAATTAACCACAATTTCATTTAAAATTATGATCCCATGTTAACCATTATTTCTAAATCACCAGAATTATCGCAACTAACGGGGCGGCTGGCGCAAAACAGGTTGATGTTACTCCATAAGATGATCATTTTATCATACCACCGCATTGATATCTTTCTAATATGTGCAGCGTTGCCTGATATTTCTGTATATCATGGTCAACAGGAAGTTCTTTTATCAGTCGATGATAGGAGGTAGGTAATATTACTCGGAATCAGCAATGAAGTATTCATTTTTAGTAAAATCGAATCAAATTCAACAAAACAAACAATTTGATACCAAAATGTAATATACTTTAAACACAAAATGCAACACCAAGAGCAAAAAAACATTTGTTACAAATATTAAGCGCGCGTGTTCATGACGCCATTATTAACACGTCAATCGACAAAAGTCATATTCTTTCCCGCTAAAACTGCAGCTTTTTAGCGATTTTCTCATTATTTCTTTAAAATCGGGGACGCAGAGGTATGATAAACAGAAAAACAGGTTACTGCCTGATCTTTGTATAATATATTAGGCTCCGCACGAATAAAATAACGGCTCGGCAAGCCTTGCCGTAATATTACAAAAAGATCAGTAACCTGTTATTCTCTAGGTATATATTTTTAATAAACATATTGGAATAACGAATATTAAGTTTAAAAGATATTTATAGAAGCCGTAGATATTTTATAGTTAATCAATTTCTTCGTTGACCGTTAACAAGTCATTTCGTGCGAAATTATTAAATTAATTGTATTATCAATTGACCTTTTCAACATTATTTTAAGGGAGACAACTCTGAGTGGATTTATTGAGGTCGGGGCGTACTCGATCAGCTACTGCAGTGCGTCTGCATACAGTTAGTTCTGTGTTGATGCAATTATAATTTCCTAATAATTTCCAGATATAACTTATATAGTATGATTTTTTTGTAATTTGTTATTAGCGCAGTACCTTAGATTTAATTTTCGTTCATGTTTATGCTTTATTTCGAGTTTAAAGGGATCTTTTCACGCTTTGGTAAATTGACAACATTGAAAAAAGTTGTTTCAGATTCGCAAATTTTCGTTTTAGTTATGATAATTGTAAGGAAACAGTAATACTGAACATTTACCATGGTCTAATATAGCCATTATATGCATCTTTTGACGATTTTAAAACCTAAAAATTATAAAGCGTTGCTATGGCTATTAAAATTTCCATATTGTCGGGCTAGTGGGTATTTTAATCTGTTCTATTAAATTTAATGCATACAGATTCGGGCTGTCGCTAGTTGTTCAAAAATGCTAAAGTGAAGACTGCTTGTATATGCTGGTTATTCTGAGACATTCCAACAAGCAATAACTGTGACACTCCTAAATCTTGCTCATTAAAGTGTGTGTATATGCAGGAGCTTGTGTGTGTGTTTGGTACAAGCTCATCTCAAAAACTGATTCACTATTTAGTTTTTAACCTTATAGAAGTAAAACCTGACTGTAAAATGTTTACTATCATTGTACAGATTTTGTTGTTGGGATGGAATATTATAAATTGTAATCCCTATGATTAACACAGAAAACATTAACCGAACGCTAATTCCTGTTGATGTAGCAGAGCCAAAAGACCTTGAAGTATAGATGGTTAATGGATGATGTTCCTTATGATAGTACTAGTAGGTACTAGTTGTTTGTCTTTTTGGATACATCTAATAGTATATTTATTTATTTTCATTAATAAAATGGGTTAACTTAGTAATCCTGCTCATTGGTTGAATCACCAGGAAATGTTAACATAAGCACATACATTGTATTTGATACATGTATGCCGGTGACCCTCAACTGCAATTTTGGTTACAGACAGGGTAGCCTAAGGTGTAGTTATTTCTAAGAGATGAACCCGAGTTGAGGCTTAAACTTACCAACCCATGAGTGAGTCAGAGATCAGCACTCTACCGGTTAAGCTAGCCGAGGTAAGCTTGAAATTGGGGACTTAATTTTGCTTAATAATGATCTTAAATGATATTATAGTTGTCAACAATTTGATTTTTATGTATTTTAAAAGCACAACAAGTTAGACTTTCAACATAACTAATAAAACTATATAGATTATTATACAATTTACAAATCAAACATATTTAACAATAAAGTAGTCTTATGTGCACTGAAATGTGCAAATACCAATTGGTTTTTATTTATGAAAATTTAGAAAAATGAGCTAATAATTTTAAATAAAAAAATGTTTATTTTTTAATATGTGGGTGGGTTTAAATTAACTTGCACTAAAAATTATAATAGTATAGGGTTGTTTTAATTTCTGACACAGTACAGTAATTAAGGTATGATCTTGTTATTTTTGTCAGTAGTTAATTACGGCGCCGGTATTTACAATGGTACTGAACTAGTATCGAGCAGATGGTCGTTGAACGTTATAATAAAAATAATGATTGTTTTTATTAGTTATAAATCGGCAATTTTTCGCTTTTATTCTATTTATAAAGTCAATATAGCGGATACGTAAGGTGTGTCATGTAGAGCGAATACTGGCAAACCGGCAAACCCCAACCCCCCCCCCCCCCGAACCCTAAATCTCGCGTTATCTCGGCAGTCTCGTTACGCGTGATTTAACAATGTCGAAATCGTGAATTGTAATGTTTCTTTTTAAACCTTTTCCGACACAAATTAGGGTGATGCATTTGTAACAGGATGGTACTATATCAATTATTATAATCTGAAACTGTTAAGTTTCGGTGGGTAGTATTCACTCCGAACATGAAATGCTTAAAACTATTCAATCGTAGCTAATGACTTTTCTTATCCCATTTAAATTCAATTTACAGCTTTTTACATTCTTCAGTAACCTTCGCCGTTAAAAATGTAAAATGACGTAAACATACATTTAGGCATGCACAGTTTATTTTTCACATTTTAAAATTGTAAACAACATATTTCGAATTATTGGTTTCCAAACAAAGTATGACAGATTATCAATAACTATTTCACCTTGCTGAGTGACATGAAGTTTTAAACGATAAATTTAGGCACAAGAAAAGTAATAAATCGTTGAATGTTGCATTACCAAAGCGATTGAGATTATTTTTTTGATATCGAGATATTACACAGATCGGTTTATGTCCGGAAAGTGAATTAATATTTTAACATCCGCTCTTATAAATGTTAACAAAATCGACCCATAAATGGATTCGCTTAAGATTTTTTAAATCAATCAGCTTGAATAAGCCGAAAATAACTAAACAAAACACATTTAAAACATCACATATGTCCAAAATATAAATAAAACACGCTTGAAAAAGCAAATACTTTAGAATATGTATTTTTAACAATTTAATTATTATAACAATTACAGGCATTAATTTACTTGACATTTCAGTTTAAAGAGATTATGCTCTCCAAGTTTGAATTGTTTTGTGCAAACATTTTGTTCAGATCATAGGTAAATTTGAACACATATTGTGTATAAAATTATCAAATTTTTATCCCGCGCGCTGTGTCACATTTGTGCCGCACCCATGGTTTTTTCAACGGAGAGCATGTTCGGACTTAGTTTGGTTCCACCATTGTAATTGTGTGCACTTCATGCTTTATAATTTCATATATACTGTTAATCCAAAGACCTATTTTTGTACATATTAACATTTTGGGCAATTTTGAATCGTCAGAACAAGTGGCTGCTGAGCGAATTTCAATATAAATGAGTTGTGCTCTGTGAAAAAGGGGTTTAATGCATGTGCGTAAAGTCTAGTCCCAGATTAGCCTGTGCAGTCCGCACAGGCTCATCAGGGACGGCTGATTTTGCTTTTATGATATTTTTAATTTAAATAAAGTATCGTGTTAACAAAAATCCAGTTTAGGCGGAAAGTGGGACAATTTACGCATATGCATTAAAACCCCTTTTCACAGAGCGAGGCCCAAATATATGAGGCTACTTTATATAAGATCAATATCAGCGTTGTGATATAAAAAATATCCTAAAGCTTTTGTCATAAAACCTGAAAGAAACATATTTGACGCCTTAATTTGATTTGCATGTGCAGGACGCCGGAAACTGGAACATCTCGAACTTTAACTGGTTGGAAACGACGTTCCACGCAAACAGCGACTGCATGGAGTCTTCGAGTCTACACGAGAGGCCATTTCCGGAACACATTCCACCGCCGCTGAAATAAAAAAAAATGTATTAGGCTGATAAAAACAACCATTACTTAAACCGGTTACCACCTCTTTCTGCTATTACTACCATTATTAATAACGGTTAGAATCCCTGGATGCTAATACTACTATTAATAAAAACGGTTAAAACTCCTGACTTATAATACTACTATTCATGAAACCGGTTAAAATATCTGGCTGCTAATACTACTATTAATAAAACCGTTTAAAATCCCGGCTACTAATACTTCCATTAATAAAACCGATCAAAACCTCTTTCTGGTCATACTACCATTAAAAAAATCGGTCCAGACTACTGGCTGCTAATAGTTCTATTAATAAAATTAGTCGGAGTGGTGTAGTGGATATGGCGTCCACCTAGCGATCGGGAGGTCACGTGTTCGATCTCCAATGTGGGAGCGTTCTTTAGATTTCCTCCATAGACACCAAGTACTAGTTCTAGTTCCAGGGAACGGACGCGAGAATTTTAGCCTTAAACTTTCTATGCAATCGAGCGAGCGAAAATAAATAGGTGTAAAGTTTAAACTAAATAGTAGTATTAACGTTTGTCTTTTCCGCGTCATTCTATAGTCTGTCTCTGTGTTGGACAACTTGTCTCATAATGATAAATGAAGAATCACGTAGTATCGATTAGATTTATTTTCATACTAATGAACTTGGAGTTATACTGTATTTATGTAAAAAGAAACTTAAATCATGTTTAATGATGTTACCAATTGAATAAAAAACACTAGATATCACTTAGAGAACATAACGCTCACTATTTTACAAGATTTATTATGGTGTTGTTCTTTATAATCGACCACCAGTAACAACAACTCAACTAATACAACCACATATGTCGATATTCAATGTGGAAGCATAATTTATTTGTATAGTATACGTATACATGTATGCATATATTTTTTTGCAAATTAGAGTCGAATCTTTTACAATTATTTTTACATTTTTCCAATAAAATTTTAACCTTTGCCCAGAACTTTCTACATTAAATTACCGTTATCAAATATGGGAACGACGGCACAAGATTAAATAAAATCTCAAAAGGTGACAACAATTTAATGGATGTGGTTTTTGCCTGGAGACCAGAAGGTCTTGGTTTCGATTCCACTCGGGGAATGTTTTTAAAATCGTTCAAAAGACACCAAAATTGTTCTACAAGCATTGCGTGACGAGGTCTTTTTTGAAAAGTGATGACCTGAGATTCAAATCAGCTAACATAAATAGATTTGAATTAAAATCTTGTTTACCAGCAGGCGGAGGAAGTGACGCACTGAAACATGTTGGAAAGAGCGAAGACCAAACAGGACTGTGTATTGATGTTGATGATCGCCTGTGACGTAGTGAAGCAAGTAAAATATCGCGTCCTGAAATAATTATAGGAACTGAAACGCGTTGTTAGTTTCATGCCATATTTGATTCATCGAGTTTAAGAATTATAATAGTAAATGATATTTCTGGAAAGAACTTTATAATATAGTATGAATAGACAATTAGAGTCAGATCTTTTTAAACACATGCCTGTTAACAGCACAAAACATATTATTCTACTAAATGTTTATGCAGTATGATTTTATCATACTGTGCTCAAAATATTGCATCATCCCGTGTACTTTTTATACCATCAATACACTAACTAAAAACTGCTTTAAAAATGTCACAATAAATAGCATAACTTCGTTATTAAACTGCAGACGATTGCTGCGTTACACGATTGTTGCCTTATTTCGTCAATTGCGTCAGGCGTGCCGCTTGATCAATAACGCTTTAAAGCAAAAGGAGTCAATGCCAAAGCCTTACATAGATATACGCATTCCAATTGAATCCAGTTTACTGTTATGAGTTTCGTCGAAGACAGTTTTATGTAAAGCATGAGCATCAATACTAAAGTTCATGAAGTAAATCAAGTTTCACGGACATCTTATTCTTTTGCGAGTTGACGTCCTGTGCCTGCCAAATAGATTATGTAGTAATTGATAATTAACTAATTTATAAGGCCATGCTCTCTCTACCGCTGATTCATTTGGAGAAATAAGTAGCTGACATACGTATGTGCGGTCGTGTTGAATCCTTTTTACATGGAACAAATTGTGCCAAGTTACACTGACCAAGTTGGAACAGATTTCTTTAAAATGATTTAATACATTGAACATGCAAAGAACTTAAACAACAAACAAACTTACGTTGGACAACAATAATCTCCGTCGGACTCTATACCCAGCGAACAAGGGCCTGCAGTATCGTTGCTAGATCGTTTAAGGATGGGCCGCTGGGAAACGTAACGTAATCCGGACTCCATAGAATACTCAGTGATCTTAAAAAACGACCCCGGCAGCCTCTTTGCCAATGCTTCGTGTCTAAAGGTTGAAAACAAAAACATGCATGTCTTAATTGTTATTTATGTAGGTTAATTTTTCGGCGATTTACATATTTGTAAGATAGTACTAAATAATCAGGCTTTACATCTTTTTCCCTCCGTCTGCTTATAATTATGTGTATGCCTCCTTGTTAAAAGGAGACGGTTAGACAACAGCAAAAGCAATAACAAAATACATACGTACGTAACAAATCGGCAGTCGAAGTTTCGACACAGATAAGCTGTGTTGTTCATGTTAATAATTTCAATCGGTTGGCTTCTCCACGCAGGTGGCAAAATCGCTCGAGGTAAAGAGTAAAATGACGTAGGGTCGCAGTTCGCATCGGATTGCACGATTAGCACCGTGATTGCCAGAATGGAAGACAATGTGTTCTAAAAAAAGATACATAATATATTTAAAATTAATGTTAAACTCACAATGGTTTTGGTACTATTTGCCTCAATAGTAACAACAGAATAACGAGCAAATTTTATTTGTATGATCTAAAACTATAATTGTTTTATATCACGACCTGCAAATCGATTATTCAATTAACAATTATAAGTGCGTGTGTGACACTTTATGCGATTGTGCGAGTGCTAGTATGGAGGGAGACTTCGCGATAAATTTAGTAATATAGTGAATCAGGGAGTGACTGAATATGTGTAAAGTACCCTGGAGTGAAGTACCGAGTGAGTTAGCAACTGGATTGACAAATGAGTATGTACAAGAATTCACTTAGCAAAGAATTCAAAAGAACATGAGTATAATAATCTTTTAATAAGAAAATGGGTTAGCTTGTGAGTATATATTTGGGTGTAAAAGTGACTGATATCGAGAATAGCAAAGCGAACAAGAGATTCAATGAGACCGATGCCGAGTGAAGGGGTGTTGGTTGATATGAACAGCAGATTGGATTATCGTAGTTAATTAAACACATTAATTTGTTTTCTTGAAACTGCTTTACTTGCATTAATAAAAGCATCACATATCTTCTGATCATGGGGCACACACAGAATTATGATCCATTTATCCATGGATTACGCCAACATCACCCAGATTCAGTTGAACGATTCAATTAAGTTTGCCAAGTCCGCAAAAGGAAAGAGAATACGCCAAACCACGAATGTAGTTGTGGTCAACCCAATCCTTACCAGAGAATTCAACTCCCGTCGTCAGATAGACATGCAGTCTTAACAACAAGGACAGTTCAAATGGATGATGGTTTACCAGTGCCAACGGACGAAATGTGTTGTCCACTTACGTCGAAATATCTCCACGTGTCAATATGACATCTAATTGCAACGCCATCTTATCGCTTTTGATAGAGACACAGGAAGACAGATTATGGGGTCAAAAAAAGCATAACGACTGTAGAATGGGGAACAGACAGTTCCAGACTAGGAGATGCAAATACATAGAGACTTTGTCATACTAGATTTGATAACAGGCTGACTTGAAAAAACAACAAATAAATGTACTAAGTGAGTGTCATGTGATATTTCACAAGATATGCAGCAAACATAAATATATATTTTTTCCTTTGTTGTTTTACTGACATTTGTCCATTTCGACATTAAGAATTTAAATGAGATTGATATAATATTATAATAACTGTTTCATTAAAGTTGTTAATATATGCAGTTTATCAAATATGCAATATTTTACTTATGGAGAAAACACATGCGAATGGTCCATACGAGAAATTTCATCTTTTGTTGCAATAAGATAAGTATGAAAACAATATGAAATATCATATTTTTGTTAATATTGATTAATATGAGTTATTTGCGTGAGTGACTGAATCATTAAGTCGATAAACATGTATGTAAATAGTAAAAATTTGCGAGTAATGAACTGTGTAACTGTGAGAGACTTATGATGAACGCACGAGCAATTGATTGATAACACGTGTACAAACGTACTGCGAGAGAGTAAAAATAAACATAAATATACATAAATATCCACTTACATGCATGTTATATGGGATATCGTAATTCTTAAGCAGCAAATAAATATCCCCGGGTACACAGTTGAAGCACAAACCCGTTCGATCTGACTATATTGTAGGACAAAGTTCAACGTATAAACCCTTCTTTTCGTTAAACTAATGTTTTATATTTTGTAACATCAACTGACTCAACATAAACAACATTTGTTTAAACCAATGACATTCCGAGTTAAAACAAATTTGCGATGACAATCATGTTCGATCTTCCGTGTGGAGGATTTTTATTTCATTTAACTATTCATGCCTTTTATGTTAAATGCCTTCGAGCTACTGGTACAATATTGATTACAATCATATAAGAGCAAAAACAAATCATTTGTATACAAGCCAGAACAGCAAAAAATATATTAACAACAAATCATCCTCATCATCATCATCACCATCACCATCACCAGCATCATTTTCTTCTTCTTTGTCTTCTTCTTTTTCTTCTTCTGCATTTTCTTCTTTTAATTCTTCTTTTTATCCATTATCATCATCTTCTTCTTCTTCTTCTTCTTCTTCTTCTTGCTCTTCCTCTTCTTCTCCTTCTTCTTCTTCTGCTCCTTCTTCTTCTTCTTCTTCTTCTCCTTTTTCTACTTCTTCTCCTTCTTCTTCATAATCATCATCAGCAGCATCATCATTATCTTCTTCTTTATTTTTCTTCTGCCTTTTCTTCTTTTGCTTCTTCTTGTTCTTCATTATCATCATCATCATCATCATCATCATCTTCATCATCATCTTCTTCTTCGTCGTCTTCTTCTTCTTCTTCTTATTCTTCTTCATCTTCTGTTTCTTCTTCTTCCTCTTTTTCTACTTTTTCTTCATTACCATCATCAACAGCAGCATCATCAATAGAATCAATATCATCATCCGCAGCAGCAACAGCAGCACCACCACCTCAAACATCACCACTTCCATCATCATCTTAATCATTATCATTATGATCATCACCATCATCATCACCATAATCATCATAATATTCATCATCATCATCATCATCATCATCATCATCATCAACATCATCATCATCATCATCATCATCATCATCATTATTATCATCATCATCATCATCTTATATCATAAGTATTTTTTTCTTTTTCTAATAAAAATGAAAACCAGAGTACTAGAACAAATGTTGGTAGAATTAAAGCAAATTAGAATAAATACAGGTCCGAAAAAATCTGTTCACATTGTATTGCAAGGTAATAGCTCTCGAATTTGTACTTCTTTAGGAACACCAATTCACTAGATGTAGACAAAAAATACAAAATGGCTTTACTTAATTTGGAGACCTACTATTCATTTCCAAATATAGACTCTTTAATCAATAACTTTCGCTATAGTCCTGACAACGGAGTGACTTGGTTTGATATAAATATTCCCGAATGTTCATACGAAATTGATGATATAAACGATTACATAAAAAGAGTTATGAGGGAGAATGGGCATAACAAATCTGTCTTAAACGAGTATGCTATGACGCTAGAGCCGAACAGCAACACACTTCAAACAGTACTTAATATAGCACCAATTTATAAAATAGACTTGACACCTGCAAACTCTATTAGAACGGTATTGGGTTTTAATGCAGAAGTATACTCATCAGGAAATAACGAGTCAGAAAATATTGTTAATATATTAAGAATTAGTACCTTGACAGTAACTAGTGATATAATTAACTCATTATATCTTAATAATTCGACTGAAAACGTTTTTTGTTTTTTTCCAATCGATCGGACCCGGGTATAAATTATGGAAACACCAGTTCAGTTGGTTTATTTACCTGTTAAGTTATCGACAATTTCGTCAATTGAGACAAAACTCACTGACCAAAACGGGAAACTTGTAAATGTGCGAGGTGAAGATCTTTCGATTAGATTTCATTAAAAAGTAAAGTAAAAAAAAAACGTTTTTTTAAATCATATTTTAAATGAGTCGTAACAAGCATGTAAAAGTCAATATTAGTGAAGGTCAGAGGGAAAAAGGCTATTCAATCAGGAGGGTCAGTGTCTATTCGTTTATTACATGAGGATTTATGCTGGCCCTAACTCAAGCACAGATTAACAAAATACCAAAAGCGTACCAAAGTGGTAAAGGAGTGACGATAAAAATGTCAAAAACACAAATAGAACACGCAAAAGTTAAAGGTGGATTTATTGGAGCTATGTTGCCGCTTTTGGCAACAGCGGGTAAGTTTCTTATGCCAAGCGTTTTACCAGGACTTGCAGACGGCTTGCTAACCGGCGTAGGAGCCGAAGCCGGAAGTAAAGTTGTTAACGAAATTAGTAGATCGGGTGTTATGTATTTATGTATTATGTATTTAAAGAAAAACGGAAGAGGTTGTAAAGTAACCAAAGCAGGTAAAGGATTGCATTTAGCTCCGTGGAAGAAAGTTCGTTAGGAGAGTGCTTGAATCTTAAATCTGGATAAGGGTTGTACATGAGAACAGGATCAGGATTGCTACTAGGGCCGAATTCACCATTTACTGGTATTCCAATACTAGGGATGCTTCTATAAAAGATTACATATATAAAAATGCAAAGATATAGTATGCCAATTCACAAGTTTATCCACAGGTATAAACGACCAACACCAGCGTCAGTTAAATGGTTGCCACGCGAGAATCGTGCACAACCTGCAGAAACACATGTATGGTAAATAGAGTATTTCGACGCAGCAATCGGTAACTATTCAACCGAAGGCAGCACGTACTATTTCATTAAAAATAGGTTTACGACTATTTCAAGGTGTTTGTTCGGTATCGCTTAGATAAAATTTAAAGGAAAAGAGATGTAGTTTACAAGATGGAACTATTGCTGAATCTGTTGACGACATAATTGTTACAATTCAAAACAACTCAGACGTTGCAGTAGATATTGTTGAAGGTGAATCTTTATGTTTTGTTCCACATCAGTCGTTGAAAAAAAATCAAATATAAAAATTGAGTACAAAGAATCCAAATGTGAAATAAATTCATTGAAAAGTGACGCTAAACTATATCCATCTTTGCCTGTCGTCATCCCGTCGGCTCCGAACTGATTAGAGTTTAATAAAGTGCTCAGTCATACAGACTTCAAAAGATTAACGACATTCAAAAAGAAATTGCCTCAGAAAGAGACAAGCGTGCAAACTTGTCAAAAAAGTATCACAGAGCAGTGAGAATTATAGCAGGAGTAGACAACGCTCTTGTTGTTTCTTCAATGGTGTTAGGTGTATAGGAGTATTTAGTACAATCATTGCAGCGCCAGTTGCAATAGCAATGGAAGGTGCAGCCTTAGGTTTAGGACTATTGTCTATCGTTGGAGGTCAGACCAATAAAAAGCTATCAATGAAATCTGAAGAACACGAAAGAATTAAAACACTTGCAGATGCAAAGTTGAATACAATAAGTGATCTTTTATCAAAGACGTTAGCAGACGATCCGATTTCTAATGAAGAATACTCACTGATTCTAAGTGAACTAGATAAATTCAATCAAATGAAAGAAGAAATAAGATCTAAAATACGTGTAGGTAAAGACAAGGAAACAAAACAGTCTCATATTGCAAAAGGACGTAAAGATGCAATTTTATAGTTTCAAAACATGTTTAGTAAATCGAGAGAAAAAAGATGAACACGTCGGAAAAAACGTGAGACATTGCAAATCATGTCTAAAATCACGTCTTAAATCACGTCTAAAATCACGTCTCAAATCACGTCTTAAATCACGTGTAAAAAATTATTGTTACAACTTAACGAAGGTATATATAAAAAAACACCTTATTGGCGGTGCCGGAATGTTTGATACCGTCTCAAATTTCTTTATGCAAATGGTAGGATCAACGGCTGCAAAAACTGCTGCAAATGTCGCAAAAACGGTGGCATCAAAAGTGAGTAGCGCATCGAAAACAGAACAAGGAAAAACGGCTATCGAACCTCGAAAATCGGTTGTAAAAGAAGTTGGTTTAAAAGCTATTGATGTTGGAAAAGATGTATCTATAACCAACACTAAGGCCTTGATTGATGGATATAATACACCAACGAATCAAAAATTTACGCAAGAATCGAGGAACGCGTTAGCATCTTAAATTATTAAGCCAACAAACATTTAAAAGTTGCTTGCAGGTTCCGGCGTTGGGACGAAGATATTCGCGATCTCGATTCAAGATCTTGTAAAAAGGTCGAACACAGGATCAGGTCTTTGTCTTGCTTAAAACAATCTTTCTTTTAAAAAAGAAAGAATGTCAGGCGAAATATTAAATTTTAAAGAAGCTTTAACAATTGATGAATCAATTAAACAATATGAGTTTAAGGCGTATGAGCCTGTAAATGGTACGAATTTAAATTCAACAGGAGATATAACTATCGAAATCGGTTGTATGATACCTTTACTCATCCTGCAGAATCGTACCTACTTATTGAAGGTAGACTAACTAAAGTCAATGGAACTGTATACGCAGACGATGATGCAGTAACGTTAACAAACAATGGACTTCTGCATTCGTATTCAAATATTACGTATAAACTATCCGATCAACAAGTAGAATCGTTGACTCATCCTGGACAGACTACTACCATGAGTGGAATGCTAAAGTATCCTGATGGTTTTTCTAAAGCACAAGGGCTCAATCAGATTTGGACTAAAGATACGGATGCGACAGCTGTCATTGCAGACAACGCAGGATTCGTTATTAGACAAGCATACATTATTCAGAAGCCTAACCCTAAGGGAACATTCTCATTCGTTGTTCCGCTTAAACACATTTTCTGCTTTTGCGATAACTATTATTGTGTATGGACTAAAACATACGCTAGAATTTAAAAGAAAAGATCATACCGATGTAATTTTTAGAGCAAATGGAGTAGATGCGGGTAAAGTAAGCATTGAAAAATGGCATGGTATATGCCTCTGATCTTTCCTTCAGATATGGATAAATTTCATCTGATGAAGTCAATTGAATCAAAAGTCAAATTACCCGTCGCTTTCAGGTCTATCCATTGCGAAAGTATTACAGTTCCACAGTCCACTTTGTTCAACTTGAGACTATGTATTAGAACACCGACCGAAACACCAAGATACATTTTGGTAGGATTCCAAACTAATCGTAAAAATGATCAAGAAAAAAATACATCGATATTTGATCACTGTGATCTTAATAACATGTATGTTACGGTTAAAGATGTACGATATCCTGCTGCTGATTATAACTTATCTTTTCCAAGACAAAAGTGCTCGCGAGCATACTTTGAAGCGGCTATATTTAGCGAAAAGTTTTGTGGAATGGATACGCTGGTTACACAAAGTAACAATACACCGGCGGATTTCAAAGATTTGTTTCCTATTATGGTGTTTGATGTAAGCAAACAAAGCGAGCAGTTTAAATATGCATCGGTGGAGATGCAAGTCGAAGCGACATTCCATAGTTATGTACATGCAGCAACAAAAGCGTTCACAGTTGTTATTTCCGAACAAATGATGACATTTACTTCTGGCGGATCTAAAATGTATATAGTGATGAAATAAAAAAAATGACTTAAATAATTTATTTACCATTATAAAAATTGAATCGAGTTGTAATAAGTTTGCGTGCTGTAGCGTCTACGGTCTGGGACACCGCAAGGTATATGTCGTCCTCCATATGGGCTCCTAATTTTGATGATGATTGGAAATGTAGGGAATGGAAAATGGAAGGACAAATAATATAAGAAAAGAGAGAAAAAGAATTTTTGAATTGGCAAGACGGGGACAAACGAATAATGATAGAAAAAGATGAATATTTGGATTGGCTAGAAAAGAAAAAAAAACTATTTGGAATAGCTAGAAAAGAAAAAGGACGAACAAATAATGATAGAAAAAGATTAATATTTGTATTGGCTAGAAAAGAAAAAAGATGAATATGTGTATTGGTTAGAAAGAAAAAAGATGAATATTTGGAATGGCTATAATGGGCATGGGACGACCAAATACAATAAGAAAAAGAAAAAAGATGGGATGAAGAAGAACGAACAATACAAGAAGAGCTGGTAAGGTAAACTTTACTGAATATAATCCCTCATGAATGCAATGTGGCCGAAGCAGCTTAAAAAAAAACAGAAAAGAAAAACGACTTAAAGTAGTTTATCTTTATAATAGAAACGAGATACACGAAGAAAGTGCTAATAAACATGTTAAAGGATATCAAAATTACTACAACAACAAAGCAAAGTATAATGGAGTTAATGTTGGTTGGATTGGATTGGAAACGAAAGGATATTGTTGTTCCAGAACCTAATGCCGATGAAAATATACCATGTGGTAGACCTAGACAGTTTTTGCCAAAAGTAAATGTTAAATTAACGAATGTTGAAACTGGAGAGGAAACAACCTATAATTCAAAATACCAAGCAATAAAAGCGCTCGTTGTAATATAAAAAGAAAAACAACGGACATGTGGTAAATGGAATGAGGTATGAGGTAATGTTTTTATAAGCAAAAACATATGCTTATAAAAAGATTGAATTGAGTAAAGTATTAGTTATTAATATATAAAATGAATAACAAAACTGTGAAAGAGTTGAAAAGGCCGCAAAAGATCAAGTTCTGCGCGGATATTCGAAGCTCACAAAAGCAGAGTCGATAGCGGGGCTGAGCGCAAGTAACGATGAGGATGATGATGTATAGGAAGATGCTAGGGATGATGCAAGGGATGATGATGTATGGGACGATGCGAGGGCTGAACCTGCTAAAAAACCTACTCTGAAAAAAAGGTTATTTAATTGGACTATTAGTCATACACCTGGTCCTGTAGAGAATAACTATGATTGGATTATTAAGCATACACCAGAGCCTGTAATAAAAGCGGTAAGCAAAAAGGTTAACGCGCTAAACAAAAAGGTTGACGCGTTAAAATCGGAAATCACATCCATATATAATAAATATTACTATAAAAAGCCGCAAATAAGTGAAAGTGGTACTAAAATTAGTAAACGTAATATAGTAGTTAGAAAAAGTAAAACTGCACTTAGACGTTTTGCAAGACATATGTTATTGATGGAGTTGAACGAACTGATGCTCCAACATTTTTAGATATTGTTAGGCCTGAAGTTGTAAAGTTCATGAGCAAACATCGTCAAATAAAAATGAATCTAGTGCTCGTATGTGAAATGGACCGACCTGCCATGTTACTTGAAACTGCTGTAACTAAAAAAATACCGTTTGTTTCGAGAACTGAAATAGTATTGCAGGAAACTGATGTTGATGAATTATTTACCGAAATGGTAGATAGGATTTTGGAATAGTTTGCAAATTTTCAAATGAAGGGAAGCAATTGGAGACTTAAGTCCGTCATTAGACTGGAAATTAACACCGTTACGTATAAGCCATTAAAGGGTTAATCATACATTCCATTGCCGGGTAAGTTGGCTGCTAAAAAGGCAATTATTAACATGACGAATGTTTCAAGTGGTGCGTTGTGAGAGCCTTAAATCCTGTTGTACAAAATTCCGAAAGAATAACGAAATAATTCAAAGAACAAGCAAAGTTGATTCATTGGGATGGTATTCAATTTCCAGTTGCGCTGGATGCAAATGCTATCCATAAATTTGAAAGAAACAACAACTTGAGCATCACTATATTAGGTTATGATTCTAAAGAAAAGGATATCTACCCACTAATTATTAGTAAAAACGAAAATGAAAATGCTATTAATTTATTGCTGATTTCAAATGGAAAAACAAAGCAGTATTGCTTGATTAGAAATTTTAACAAATTAGCATAGGACGAACTGAAACCGGTCACAATAAAATGTATTATTGTAAAAGGTGCTTAACAGGACATCGAACAGTTGAGGTTCTTCAAAGACACAGTTAATATTGTTCATTACACAGCACAGCAAAAATAGTAATGCCAGCAGAGGGAATGCAGAGTATTTCAAGCATTTCTTTAGATGAATGGGGGTTCCGTTTGTGATATAAGCAGACTTCGAATCGTTTATCGAGCCTATTAGTTCTTGTAACCCAAATTCAGCGACGTCGTTTACACACAAGTTCCAGAACCATACGCCGAGCGCGTTTTGCTATCACGTACTATTCTCTGATGGCTCATTGTAAAGTCAAGAGCCTGTAGTGTAATCAGGTAAGGTTGAAACAGATGATGTTGCGCAAATATGTGTTAACTGTGTTGAACAAACCACTAAGGATATTTACAACACGTTTAAATTTTCCCAGAAAATGATATTTACAAAAGATGATAACACTAAATACGATGCTGCGACTACATGCATATATGCGAAGGTGTAGAAGGTGAGTTCAGATTAAAAGGCAACGATGATAGCTATACGAAGGTTCGCGATCATTGTCAGTTGACTGGAAAGTTTAGAGGAGCAGCACATTCAAAGTGTAATTTAGGGTAAAAACTTCCTAAATTTATTCCAGTATTACTACACAATCTTTCTGGATATGACTGTCATCTATTTATTAAAAAGTTACGTAATGGGGCCCAAATTACGTGTATTCCGAATAACGAGAAAAAGTACATTTCGTTCAGTAAGAAGGTTGTTGTTGACACGTATGCAAACAAAAAAGGAAAGGAAAAACCAATTTATCACGAAATAAGGTTTATCGATAGCTATAGGTTTATGCAATCGAGTTTAGATGCTTTATCGGGAAATCTTACCGATGATCAGTTTCGTGAATTGGCTTAGGTCTATAGCGGTGATGAGTTTACACTCTTGAAACAAAAGGGCATCTGCCCATATGATTATGTGAGCTCTGTTCAAAAACTCGCAGAAACATCACTTCCCCCGAAGGAAGCATTCTACTCAATGCTCACGGGTAAAGTTATTAGTAATGATGATTATGAATTTGCAAAGAACGTATGGAAGGCTTTTGGCTGTAAAACAATAAGAGACTACTTTGAACTCTACATTAAAAGTGATTTCTTGCTGCTAGCCGACGTTTTCCAAAACTTCAGAGATGCTAGCAATAAATATTATAAACTAGATCCTGCATGGTATTATACAGCGCCGGGGCTATCTGTAGATGCATGCCTTAAGTTGACAAAGGCGAAACTTGAGCTAAGTAACGATTATGACGTGTTGCTAATGTTAAGGCAGGGTATTCGAGGTGGGGTTAGTACAATTTCAACGCGTTGTGAAAGCAATAAGTATATGGGTGATTATTATGATGAAAGCAAAGATTCGTCGTTTATAATTTATCTGGATCCAAACAATCTCTACGGATGCGCAATGAGTAAGGCACGTCCAACAGGAGGTTTTAAGCGGATGAATGAAAATAAGCTTCACGATTGGAAAAGCATTTCAAATCAAGAAGGGCAATGATGCATTTTGGAAGTTGACTTGGAATATCCTAATGAATTACATGATCTTCATAATGACTATCCGCTAGCCCCTGAAAACATTATACCTGAGGGATCAAAAGTTACAAAGTTTATTCCTAACTTAAACAACAAATCAAAGAATGTCGTTCACTATGAAAACCTGAAGCAGTATGAGCAGTTAGGTCTTGTAATAACTAAAGTACACAGAGGAATTTAGTTTGATGAAAGCCCTTGGTTAAAAAGATATATCGACTTGAACACTGAATTGCGAACAGCTGCAACTAACAACTTTGAAAAAGACTTCTTCAAGTTGATGAACATCATTGTGTTTAGAAAAACAATGGAGAACATCGAGAATCGTGTTGATATCCGATTGGTTACTACAAATACACAAGCTGAAATGCTCATTGCAGAGGTTAATTATAATCGTTGTACTATATTTGATAAAAATGTAATAGCTATACATATGAGAAAAAAACAAGTTATGCTATTACAAGCCCATTTATCTTGGAATGCCTATTCTAGACTTAAGCAAGACAAAAGTGTATAAGTTCCACTATAACTACATCAAAGCGAAATGTGGAAATAGGGCAAAGCTGTTGTTTACGGACACAGACAGTCTTGTCTACAAAATTTAAACTAAAGATTTTTATGCAGACATTTCAAACGATTTTGAAAGACTAGGTGATACGAGTGAGTATCCAAAAGATCACAACTCCGTAATTAAAACTGGTGTAAATAAGAAGGTTCTCGGCATGTACAAAGATGAGGCTGCTGTAAAACAAATAGAGGAATTTGTAGGACTCCGAGCTAAACTGTACGGTTAACAATGTAGCTCTAAGCGCAAATGATGATAAACGTGTTATTCAAAAAGATGGAATACATACAATGGCGTATGGACATTACTTCCTAAGAAAAAAACACAATGAGCAATAATCTCATAGACTATCAGAAAATGATGAAGAAGTTTAAGAGCGTGGGTGGGTGTGTCGTACCCAACATCCCCATTTACAGCACGTTCTCAAGCACCTCACAACTTATTGACGTTGCAAAGTAACTTAAAAGCTCAAACGTTATAGTAAGGTATGTAGGTGACAACTATCCACTTCAACCAAATATGCCGGATACACACTGGACTGCATGGTTCAAAAACGGTCATGAAAAACTATACTTTGACACGTTTAGTTTAGAGCCTCCACTTGAACTTGTAACGTTTATAAACGATCAAATGAATTATAGCAAAACAAAACATTGATAGCACTATACAAAATTAGTTTTAATACCTAAAAGTATATTTATGTTGAAGGTGTTGTATTACCAAACGAACCTCTATCCAATTTTCAGTTGATAGATGCTGCTAAAAAGATAAAAATTAAAAACTTTATGGGTGTCTACGTTCGCGATGAACTTCCAAAAAACCCTAAAAATGTAGAATGTTGAATTCTAAATGTGAGCGACTCGCAAGGAAATGGTACACACTGGACTGCATAGATCAAAAACTGTCATGAAAAACTATCCTTTGACAGTTATGGGTTAGCACCGCCAGTTGAACTCGTTAGCTATATAAGGAATCCTGTGTAGTATAATAGCGAAAAAATACAGACAGATCGTGAGATGTTATGTGGACACTTGTGTCGTTACATTTTTAAACAATGTGAGAGCAAAAGGTTTCAACAAGTAATAAATTCATTATATTAAAAAGAATGTTCATATAAAAATGTCTTTAAACATATATGGTAAAACAAACGTCGGATCATCGCAAAGAGTGATTTCCGGAGGCGTCACATTATCACAAGCCATTAATACGTTCTTAAGACGAGATGTTAAAAATGCAGCAGCTGAAAATAGTTATATGGATTCTCACAATCTAATAAATGTATAGGATCCTGCTAATGCTCAAGACGCTGCAACAAAAAATTATGTTGATAAACTAGCAGTTTCAAAGTCTGGAGATACTATGACTTGGGATTTAAACATAGATAGTGGTTGGTAAAAGGATTACCTGTTCATTATCCTACATTTTAAAGTGGAAATGAAGAACCGAGTTGGTCTCAAGTCAGTAGTGTAGTAAATGAAGCAACTACTTATAATAAACAGTATATAGATGATCAAGATGCTGTTACTAAATATTATGGTGTAACTAAAGATGTTATTCGGGTTATGTTTCATTTTTGGAGGAGAATATTAGTAGAACTGGATTTGTAACAACTGTAAGTTCAGTTACTGATGATAAATTTAGAGCATAAGGTGCATTTAATAGTTTTAACGATGAAAGGTCTAATGGAAGCTGGGCAACACCTTCAAAAACTTGTTGGCTTCTAATTAAATGTCCTGAACCCGTGACAATTTGGAGAGTTGTGTTAAAAGCTAGAGCTATAGATGATAAAAATATAACTGGATGGACTATTAGTGGAAGCCATGATGGAAAAAACATTTACACCACTGTTGACATCTACAACTAAGTTGTTTGGCTCTACTAATGCTTCTTTGTTTTTCGATATTTCAACAACTACAGCATACCAGAATGATAGACTCAATATAACAGCAAGTACTGGAGCCGGAGATCTTAGTTAATGCAGTTGTATGTTTTATCAAACTGATTTAGCAGTATCGAACACTAATATAAAAAATGAGATTTATCCGTTTTCCTAGAATGTAGTAAGCGCGAAACTGATAAGGAAAATAAAAGGTATCTGAAACTTCTTGGTTTTGAAAAATGTGGTATGATTATTCACAATGACGATGGTACGTCTACCTTAATTAAAATGTAAGAAAATGTTTAAAATACCAATAACATACAGCGTCCAACTGCATGATGAATCAAATGCTGTTGACTAAAAACGATGAGTTCGAAAAGATGGAAGCTACCATTAAAGAGTCAATTAAACAGTGGAACAACGTTAAAAAACGGGATCGACTTAGGTTTATTGACAAATAGGTGTTAAAAGTAGAGTGTGATATGGAGGAGAAAAAATATCGCAAAGGTGCTAGTACCACTGCTTTCAGACTCTGAATGATCAGATCAAACGACATTGTTTACCAAGACTTTGAAACTAAACATATGAAAGGAGAACATTTTTCACAGGCCTCGTCAGAAACAAAATGTAAAATTCACGAATAATGGTACTGGTCGAAAGTCCTCCATCAACCTGTTTTGCGCCAGCCGCCCCGTCAGTTACGATAATTCTGGTGATTAAGAAATATGGTTAAAATGAGATCATAATTTTAAATGAAATTGTGGTTAATTCATGGTTCAATAAAAAAGGGAAACGGGATTGAGTCGGGAATTTTTTTTAATGAAATTGTGGTTAATTCATGGTTGAAATGAAAGGGAAACGAAAATGAGCCAGGAGCCTAACTTTTCTACTACTAATGTTCATCATGTTCTTTCCTTGTGCACTAAAACTAAAACAGCTATTGTTTAAGCTTGAACACACAGAATTCGGATCTTATTTGTTTTGTTTATAAATGGAGATATTATTGTTTGCCCTGAGTTGTTTTCTCTATATAACAGGATCCGCAGCGGGGGTTTATTTCCTTTTGCATTCCGTTTTCATAATTTCTACATATTTTTATGTGGAGTACATGCAAAAGTTTTTTTGCGATGTTGTTAAGAGATTCCAATAGCTTGTTTACCGAACTTGATTTCCCCTCCTGTCTCAATCCGCGAGCGTCCCGTATTGTTGTTGTTTTTTCTTTGCAAACGTGCATCCTATGATTTTCTCTTTATATCTATAAGGCTTTGGTTAAAAACTGAATCCCGTGTTCTTTCTTTTCGCTGTATTACATTTTACACTTTATTAGCCTGAATCACATACGTTGAAAGCCTCTTTGGCAGGTGTAACGTCCCCAATTCGACATTTTCATAGTATTCGGATTTATAGTCGCTTGTCACCTGACTCCTTATACAGGTCTTTCTGAGCTTAGTATTACATCTGCAAGAGGCATTTCGTCTGGATATGCGTTGTCCACAGTATCTCATTTATTCAAATAAGCATAATATGTATAATATGTTGTGTAAAAGTGTTGAAGAATTCTTCGTCTGACCATATATTTTCTTCCCTCTGCAAATAAAATGTTACCAAATACTGAGTATTGTTTCGATAAGTTAAGAAGCTTAATTTTGTTTTAAATTAAATTATTTATTCAAATAGAATTTCATTCTGTTCTGAATTTAATATCAAAACGGTTATGCACTTTTCATTTTCAGCATTGTTGGCTTGTACGGGTTTTTGAAATATACGCAATCAATGTATTGTTATTATAAATGTAATGGTTTTCAGTAAGCCTGCTTGATCTCTCAAAATAAAATAAAAGTAATCATCTATCTCTTGTATTGTTCATACATTCTTTGTTTTCTGTAGTTGACCTGGTCAAGATATTGATAGCGGATACTCAAACAATCATCTTGAGTGTGCATCCATTGTGGTGCAAACAGGTACCAATTAAAAATTACATATGTGTTTTATAAATTCACGACGAAACCATGTAGCGTATTGTTCCTTGTTGCATTATAAGTTTAAACTTTTATATGCGTACCATCATCACGTAAGTTAATGGTACCTTTTTGCTGAACATATTTGAAGCACTTTCGCGAGCAGGAAACGACCTATACGTTCATGGTACCTTTATGTTTTTTGTATGTCACTAGATTAATTTTAAATTTAATTTTCAAATATTTATGACATATAATTATTTATCGCATGCCATACCCTGTTTCCCATGTAATATAACCATTACATATTGTTTTATATTACACATGTGTTAAACAACATTTGTAAGCGTTTTCATTGGCTTAGTTTTCGTTTATTGACCAATCGCATTTTGTTATTTTGCTGAAATGACGTTGAAACGTCAAATGACGTCGCGAAATGTTTACAACATTCGGAATTTATCATTATGTTTGCGTAAATATTTATTTAATTGCTCATTTTAAAGCATGTGATAAAAAAGATCTGACACTCGTTGTCATATCATACCATATTTTATTAAACTCGTCGAGGAAATTCGTTAGTAAGCTCGCCAAATGCAAACAAAACAAAATTCCTGAACTCGTTTAATAAAATATGGTATGATATGACAACTCGTGCCAGATCCTATATTTACAATATCAATAAAATGATACCCTAAAACCACATTTTCGACAAAAACCTTGGATTCTCCCTTTCTACATTAAGGGGACGATTAAACTCTACAGTGAAATGCTAATTAAACCATCTTTTGAAGCTAAATACATGAATCTATAGATGTGGCATACACAGTGAGTACAATTATTTCTAGGTATTTTACCGTTACTACTGTAATGATATGGGCCGCGCTCTGTGAAAAGCGGGTTTAATGCATGTGCGTAAAGTGTCGTCACAGATAAGCCTTGCAGTCCGCACAGGCTACTCAGGGACGACACTTTCCGCTTTTATGATATGTTTCGTTCAAAGAAAGTATCTTCTAAGCAAAAATCCAGTTAACGCGGAAAGTGTCATCCCTGATGAGCCTGTGCGGACTGCACATGCTAATTAAGGACGACACTGTATGCACATGCATTAAATCCCCTTTTCACAGAGCGCGGCTCATAGTTGAATTGCATGCAGTGCGCAATCATTACAGCGTCAACTAAATATCGAAATGAGATATGCTTTAACATAGGGATATCGACTTAATGAAGACAAATGCATTTATATGGTCTCTGGCAAAAGAACAGTGCTTCCTCAGGCTACTGTAAAATTCTACGATAACATACTGCTCCCCGCAGAATCAGCCAATCACGCGGGAATAAGGCTTTACAGATCGCTTAGGCTTCACACGCAGTTGACGCACGAATACATAAGGGTCATTCATTGTGTTTTGTTTTTTTGACAATAAAGGAAACCATGTTCGACATTGTTCCGTTCTCTTTTGAAAGGTATCCATCTCCAAAGGAATAAACGACTCGGAACTGTGTTCATCATTGTCGAACAACGATGTTCTTCAACTAAACACAATGTTTCAGGTTTACAAAAAAATGCGTAAAAAATTGCCAATGCGCACACGAACTTACATGTCATTCAACTTCAATCATTGCCAAAATCGATGCAAGAAAACTGATTTTCTTTCATACAATCTACTGCATGAATACTAAATATATTACGAAACAACTATTTGATGACTAGCGCTATTAAATATATTAGGCAGTTTATCTCAGAAAGGGTTTATACAAAACATGTATGCGCTAATTGAAAAGTATAACCTTTAGAGTTATTATACCGTGTATTGTTACACCACTGTGTTCCCTCAAAATCTGAGGTGGAAATGTAAAGCAAGCAATGCGATCCAAGAACATCAGGCGGAGCAATGGACAGTGCAGCGGATCCATATTTTGCGCATTTTACTGCCGTTCACCCTAACATCAGCACAGGGCTGCTCGCCTGCAGGACTGCAACAAGGACATGTTGTAATAAACGGAAGCCTCGGCAGCTGTGTTGTATTCTTTTGAACTCACGTGAAAGAATCCCGCACATCTTTACAGACACGGTGATCTCATATACTTCGACAGCGGCTTTTATGCCGTTGCCTCCTGTCCAAGACTTTGAACATATAAACTTGTATTACTAAGTTAGAGCGACGTTAGTGTGGCATCATCCTCGATAGTAATCATTTGATATGGACCGTGTTCTATGAAAAGGGGATTTAATACATGTGCGTAAAGTGTCGTCACAGATTAGTCTGTGCAATCCGCACAGGCTAATCAGGGACGACATTTTCCGCCTTAACTGAATTTTGCTAAGAAGAGACTATCGTTAAACGAAAAATACAATACAAGCGGAAAGTGTCGTTCCTGATAAGCCTGTCCGGACTGCACAGGCTAATCTGGGACAACACTTAACGCACATGCATTTAACATCCTTTTCACAGAGCATTGTCCATTTATAGTTTCATTGCTGATTTATTGCTATCAGCGGCCGACACTTGCAATGAAATACAACCAGACGTATAAGGACTTGTATTCAGTTGCATGTTACGTCATAATAGTAATATTGCGTTTAACAACAAACGGACGATTAATGAATCTCATACCATTCAGATGTAATTAATATTAATCTAACTAGTAGATGACTTAAATTGTATGTATGTTAATGTATATTCGCAGTATTCTGCGTGTTCTGAAGTACTAGTTTAACTAATTACCTCGCAACTAGAATATTTTTATTAAGGTATGCGGTAACCATTACTTCTTAAAGAGGAAGACATTTTAAAAAATCCGTTTTTCTTTCATTTATATATTTCTTCAATAATTGGTAAATTTATTAATATTCTAGCTTGTATACAACAAGCATGTCATATTAACGAATCAAATATAATAATACCATGTTAACGAAATAGTGCGATGAATGATGCCCCAGCATCACAAATATAAATACAGTCAAATAAACCCACGACAAAGAGGAGCGATTGAGCTCCGTGTTCTCATAACAACGTTTCTTAATTAGAGGCTAAAACGCTTCTTGTTCAATATGACAGACCGTCAAGTGTGCTTGGTAAGACAACTATGTTTTAAAAGTGTCATTTTAGATCAATAAATATTGCCTCTATCTTAAACGTTGACCAAGATGAAAAATCAATAGTTTCACGTGGATTTTACACACGGTTTTTAAGTGAGATAAACACGCTGATAAGAAATGTTGGTTTGTTGTTGTTGTTGTTTTTTTTGCAAATATCTTTTCCTAGTAAGATATAATTTAAAACATGCATACCGCGTGAAGAGAGCTAATCTTACATTTTCTATTGACATGTTAAGTGAAAGGAATAGAGCTCCTGTCCATGAATTTTTCTTTAGTAATCATGGGCCAGTGGCGTATTTAGGTGGGGGGCTAGGGGGCTAAAGCCCCCCCAGCTGGCTGGCTAGATATGATTTTTTAAAAATGAGCCCCTTACAGTTCCAATCCACTTGTGTATTTCCTGTCATATGCCCCTAAATAGGCCACTAACAGCTGTCAGTTTGTATGATTAGCCCCCAGGCATGTGTACAGACGATCTAACCTTCGCCAGCTAAACCGCACGCTTCATTGACTGTAAGTGATAATCTGCGCTATTTGATTGGCTGAAGGAGATACATTCAACTTATGAAATTCATCGATACATTTAGCTATAGGTAAATGTTTACAAATGGCTGCTGCATGGGACTTGTGAAAAACAATATCCTCCAATTACCTTCAGTCGAGCGGTTAAGAAAACAACTAAAATAATTTCTGAATGAATTCAAACATTGCCGCAATAAGCGATGTACCTAAAAAGATTTATTTCATTCCTGTTAAATCCATGTCAAAATTGTTTATTTATAGCGTGTTTAACCACACAAAGCCGATAGTTCCATACACATCCACAAATGACATACACTTCGCACGTTGTTTACCTTGAGTCGAGAGGTAACATCCGAAAAGCGAGAGTACTGGATTGCAATAGACATGAGGTCAACAAAACTTCGAAAATTCGATTCACTGAACAAATTTAGAGAAACCGAAAGATTAATTTTACTTTTTTTATAATTTTTATTTACCATTTAACAAGTTTCTGTTTTAACGGTCGATCTTCTTTTGAGCAACATTGACATGAAAAAGTGCTCAAGAACTGAAAAAAACTACATCGTTCGCAATTTGTTCCAATAAAATTTCGGCATATATATATATTACTATTAAAAGATTTGATAAAATTATCATCAAATCGGGACAGGGTATACCCACTGAACATGTGGATATCGGCATGCCTCATATTTTCGCGATGTGCGCGCACAGATTGTTCCATGCAACAATTTCTGGGAATCGTGAAAAAGTAAACGAATTTTCTTTAAAATATATCAAATACTTGAAATTATGTTATTACACTAGCGCAGTGGTCTGCAATTTATGCGCAAGTTTAATGAAGAGTACCGAAAAAATGCACGGAAAAGGCATTAATTTGGACTATTTCAGTTGAAGTATTATTTTTAATGCAATTAAACTGGGTTTTTTTTCTTACTTTAGTCGTGTCTATAATTATTTTCAAGAGAAGTAATGTTATTAAAACAAAATACTGGTTTGAGAGACATTTGATTTACCCCTGTGTGTCTGTCTGTCTGTGTGAAAATTCGATTCACTGATTTTTTTTTAGAGAAACCGAAATATTAATTTAACTTTTTTATAACTTTTATTTACCATTTAACAAGTTTCTGTTTTAACGGTCGATCATCTTCTTTTGAGCAACATTGACATGAAAAAGTGCTCAAGAACTGAAAAAAAAACGTTCGCAATTTGTTCCAATACAATTTCGGCATATAAATTACTATTAAAAGATTTGATAAACTTATCATCAAATCAGGACAGGGTATACCCACTGAACATGTGGATATCGGCATGTCTCATATTTTCGCGATGTGCGCGCACAGATTGTTCCATGCAACAATTTCTGGGAATCGTGAAAAAGTAAACGAATTTTCTTTAAAATAAATCAAATACTTGAAATTATGTGTTTACACTAGCGCAGTGGTCTGCAATTTGTGCGCAAGTTTAATGAAGAGTACCGAAAAAATGCACGGAAAAGGCATAAATTTGGACTATTTCAGTTGAAGTAAGATTTTTAATGCAATTAAACTGTTGTTTCTTTCTTATTTTAGTCGTGTCTATAATTATTTTCAAGCGTAGTAATGTTATTAAAACAAAATACTGGTTTGAGAGACATTTGATTTATCCCTGTGTGTGTGTCTGTCTGTCTGTCTGTGTGTCTGACACACTTGATGTCTGAACTCAAGTCCTTGTTTTACATGCACTTTTATCATGCAAAATGCTGATTAGATAGCATGTATTGCATCACTTGAAGGTACGATTTCAAAAAAAAATCAACGACGGAAGGGGACACCCCTCCCGCACCCTCCCCAGTTGAGCCCCCCCTCGGAAAAAAATCTGGATACGCCTCTGATGGGCGTACACATTTAGCGATTTTTAGGCCGTTTGTGTTGGCGATAGATATTCGAATCGTGTCTGCCTTTAGTGAAACTCTTTCGCTTTATATGATATATTGCATTATAAAAAATTCTAGGTCAAATACAAATAGTTTTGAATTGTAATTGTTACTAATTTGTCTGCGATACTTGACACACTGTATTATAAGTAAGCGTTAAAGTCTATTTGCTTAAATGATTGAAAAGCAACATGACCCTTTATCGTATACAAAATTCAAATGGTTGTGTGTGCTTAATTAAGGTGGGTTCCCACTGCCGATCCGATCAACTCGATCATCCCGATCACTGAAATTTCCCGACCAAACCCGACCAAGCTCGACTTAAAAGGGTATACACGACTTCTTCTCGACCTCTTGTCGATAACACACGACCCCCACACGACTCATTCACGACGTCCACTCAACCATCTTTCCGATTTCCGCTCGATCATCTCGACCTATACACGAGCCCTATACGATCTCAGCTCGACCAAGTGGACCTCAGCTCGATCGCCACCAGATCTTCACACGACCAGATCGTGGTGGTCGTACTACAGTCGTACAAAGCGATCTAAAATAACTCGGGTAGAGGTCGAGCGGATCGGGTACAGAGCTCGTGTATGGTCGGGATGGGATCGTGTACGGTCGAGTAGCCGTCGGGTAGCAGTCTAGTAAATCTGTACATCAAATCGAATAGAGCTCGAGTGGATCGTGTTGCAATCTAAAATAACTCGGTTAGAGGTCGAGCGGATCGGTTACAGATCGTGTAAAAGATGTCAATCCGATCGCTACACGATTGCTTCATGATCAACTCGATCTTCTACTCGACTAATACACGACCACTTCCCGAGCGCTTCTCGATCCATTTCCTACTCGACCGCTACTCGATATTTTTTGACATGTCAAAAAATATCGGGTAGGAAGTCCGACCAATGCCGACCTACCCGACCGCCCCCGACCACTCATGCCGACCGAACCCGACCAATACCCGACCGCTTGGTCGGGCTTGATCGAGTTGATCTGATCGGCAGTGGGAACCCAGCTTATTCGAACTTACGTAATCGTGACTCTTCTCGTCGAACTGACATACGAAATAAATTGTGTAATGCAACATTTTTTCATAAATCATACTTTGACGATGGGCTTCATCAATTCACTAGATTAAGTGACAATCATTAAGAGCATTTCGACAAAAACGGCATTTTCCACATGTACGCTATTGTATCCAAAATGAACTTGGGTGACCTTTTAAACTCGTTGATGCCTTGATGAGCACGGCACACGCTCTGTATTCCCGGTTATGTCATAAATTTTGAATAGTTCGTGCTTAACAATGTGTTGTCATTGCCCTCGAGGATTCAGTTGATTATTTGAGTCGTGTTCTGATAAAACTGGGCATAATGCACAGGCTAATCAGGGACGACACTTTCCGCTTTTATGATATTTTCGTTTAAATGAAGTCTCTTCTTAGCAAACATCAAATTTAGGCGGAAAGTGTCGTTCCTGATTAGCCTGTGCGGACTGCATAGGCTAATCTGGGACGACACTTTACGCACATGAATTATGCGCAGTTTTCTCAGAACGCGACTCATTCGTGATTGGACTTTCCGGCGCGTTGACTTTTTAGCACTGTTAAGTTGTAAAACGAAAAGGACGGGCATTGATTGTCTCATAAAATGACATAACAATTCAATAAGTCGACATTATCAGACGGGATTATGTATATTTCATCGAGGATTCATTTGATAATTAGTTTTCGGACAAGCGTACGCTTTGACTTTTTGATACTGATAAAGTGTAATACGACGAGGACGTGAAATGGTGTTCTTATTCAGAAACCATTATCGAGTTGCATGAAAATAAGGCGACGCAGATGTACAATGACGTCTCATAAAATACTGCATTAACAGAAATACTGTGTCTGCTTGTTTTATGTGTGTTAAAGTCATACTTTTCTCCCATGTAATTCGGCAAAACTGTGTTTGATAGCATTTTTTTCGTGTCTACTATGCCCTCTCACAAAGTTGTCACTATCTAGACCATCTTTACAAGAATACCATTCATTGTTTTTAATAGACAGAGAAAATAAATAAATATTAGTGAAGAAACTAGATTCAAAGAAAATGTATCATTGCATTTTTAATTCATGAAAGCGATCCGTCGTCTACTCGGTGTCATTGATTTTATGGAACGCAAACACTGCCTTTGTTGAAAGAAATGTTTGATAAATTGGCATTAAGATGAGTCCAGTCGGCTTGTATGTGATAAAAGACCCAAATCTCAATCAACCAAATGCCAACTTGTTTTTACCATGATTACTCTAATAAGGCTTATGGGACCCAATATTGTGTTAACTTAACTCAACCTAATGTCAACTTTACACAACAGTATGCCAACTTCACTCAACCAAATTACGTTTTGACCCAAGTAAATGCCAACTTGACTCCACCGTATGCCAAATATACTCAATCGTATATCAACTAACCCAAACATAATAACAGTTTAACTCAACCTTTATGCCATTTAGAACTCGTCTAATTCTATTTTCGCCCAACAATATGATATGTGTACCAAACATAATTTCAAATGACTCAAGCAAATGTATAATTGGTTTAATAAAAAGCCAACGTCACTAAATAGTATCATATGATAAGGTTAAAGGGGCCTTTTCACAGATTTTGGCATGTTTTGAAGTTTGTCATTATAAAATGCTTTATATTGATAAATTTAAACATTGGATCTAAAAAGCTCCAGTAAAACATCAAGAATAAAATTTAAAAAAGGAAAAAAAGTAGCCCGCAGCAGGGCTCGAACCAGTGACCCCCGGAGTCCTGAAGTAAAAAACCAATTAGACCGCTCGGCCATCCTGCCAAGTAAGTATGAATGGCGTATTTTATAGTTTATATAAGCAATCTTTGTAGTTTCACAAAATTAAACGACAACAACAGAACTCTCCAAATTATTCAATCGTTTCGCGTTGCAACGCTTTATAATTTTCAGGTTTTTGAATTGTCAAAAGATGCGTATAATGGCTATATTAGACCATGGTAACTGTTCAGTATTACTGTTTTCTCACAAATATCATAACTAAAACGAAAACTTGCGAATCTAAAACAACTTTTTTCAATGTTGTCAATTTACCAAAACGTGAAAAGATCCCTTTAAGTCAGTTTACCCAATACAATGCCATCTTCACTCACCATACTGCCAACATGACTCGACGACATGCCAACTAACCAAGCATATTAGTTTCTCTTAACAAACGGCAGTTTTTGCGTTCCATTAAAATAAAATAAACACTCGTTTAGTGCTACACATGCTGGATAACTGTTACGACTGATAATAATATATTAACAACACGTTATTTAATATAGAACATCTGTCCATTCTAGTGCTTTGCTCATGTGTAGACAATTTCGGTATGTTTTGCGAATACCTATCACAATAAACAAAGATCATTTCGTTAGCCTGCGATCAGGTTTTTTATAAACGGTGTGGTGGTCTTTATGGATTTATCGATAATTATTATTCATACAAACGTATAATATAATTTGTTTGTAGATACGTTGAGCATATGTGCATATTTCATTGTTTTTGTTTTAATTAAACAAAATTTATTATAAAATAAATGCATTTTAATATCATATAATGGCATTGAAATGGAATGATATATGAATTCCATTTATAATATGGAATTTATGATTGTTATTAGGACAAAGACTATCAAATATAATATCAAACATTCTACATAGTTATAATTAATATTGGTTAGTAAAAATAACCAAACATTTCATGTGAGCTTATTTTGAAATGTTTGTTGGGGTGTTAATTTTTTATTTTTTATTTTTGCATTATCGCTGTGTCCGAGATATATATGGTAATGATTGATTTCTTACTGTATGTTGCAGTCTTTTAACAAAATAAAGTAAATACAGACAAGACTTGTAAACAAATCTAAAGCATTGGAATAAGATCTATATTCAGTATGTGCCATGAGTAACAGAAAATGTAATACACACAATTGAAGTAATTGACGTCCATCTTCTATTAACTATTTCATTCTCCATTCGTTGTTCATGAATACCATTCATTATTAAGCTGTTGTGCCCGCCATGCTGTGGAAGTAATCGAATCACCCCGTGAAAGCCTCGCCAGTATAACTCAATGGGCGTCATATAAATACCACCTGACAAACATACGGATATTTAAAGGACACAATTACTCCAACACGTATGCATCAAATTTAGCGTCAGCACGGGCCGGCAGTTTTCTTTGAATTAACTAACATGATGTTAATCACATCTGAAAATGCATGAATTGTATGTTGTTGTCTCCTTCTGATGTCATCATGTGTGCTCAATTGTAGCTTTGATGCTAAATAATGAAATAATTGGAAGTATATCAAATCTTGGGAGTAAGTAGAATTCGCCATCTTTACAAAACTTTGGGTACACGTAAGTCTTAGTTGACCATTTTTAAACCATGTTTTATTAAGCTAATGGGCTGGCACAACGGGATATTGTCCACACCATCATCCTACCTCCATCTACCCCGTGGTCGCCGTGGTGTAGTGGAAATGTTGTCTTCCAGGCGACCGGGAGGTTACGGGTTCGATACCCACTGTGGGAGTGTTCTTCAGATCTCCCTCAAAGACATCAAGTACAGTTTCTAGTCCCAGGAAACGCAATTGAGGATGTTTCAAATAAGCCTAATGCAATCGAGCTAAAATAAATAGGTTTAAACTAACTATCCCCAAAGCCCAACGCTATTATAATATATGCATTAATAACAAATACAAAGAACAAACAGATTTGGCAAAATGGTGGCGTCCCTTATCTCTTCTAACTCAAAACAAACGCCTAAATAATGCACTAATCTCCCTCTTTGAAGGGTGCGGGGGGGGGGGGGGGGGGGCGCACATATCCAACTGATCCCAAATCAATAAGAAATTTCATAATTTTGACAACTGGATTCAATTATTAATACAACAATGCGTGCATTTTAGAATCGGTCTATGTTAACATATCGCTTACTAAATTAAAGAATCGTTTTAGCATTTGTTTCTATAGTCTGGATTACCTGCCCCTTTGTATACAAAGATTCTATTTGTTTACAATAGAAGCTGGGCACCAGACCATTGTTTCTAATGAAAACAATACTGATAATGCTTATAAAAAGAATTTCTAATAAGAACCAGGATGTTGGTGATTTCCAGAATGTATCAAGGGAACTCGATAATAAAATGACATAAAATTATGTATTTAAAGCCATTGATTTTTTGAAGAATTTGTCTAAATTGCATTACGAAAATTTAATATAGTACGAGATTTGTGTTGGTATAAGAATAACTATTTTTAACATGAGTATTAGTATTAAATAGATGATGATCCCTATACATAAGAAGGATGATCAATCATACATATGCTAGTAATTGTAGAGACATCACCTTATCTAGGAATTTTGCGAAATTGTTTACAAGTGTACTCAACCGGCGAATTTCAGTATGGGATGGAAATAATGATGTTAATTCCGAAGAACAGTTTGAAATGAGAAAAGGCACGTCAACTACAGTATAGATGCAGCTTTCATCCACCATTCAATTATACACACATATGCTTATACCAATAAAAGATTAATTTGTGTTTCTTTGTATAGAAACGTTGCTTTGATTCTACATATTTAACATCATAAAAAGAAATTTCATCTGAATCTGCGTCGTTCCCAACATATGATTTATTCTTGAAGCCATTATTTGTATCATTGTGTGCACTTGTCTTGAAGAATTCCAGACAGATCATTGATTCTGCAAATTAAATGGTACCAAATATTGAAAATTTCGTAAATTAGTAGAAAGCTTAATTTGTGCCGAATCAAATAATATAATTTCATTCTGTACGGCATAAAATATATAAGTAAATACGGTATTTTTCATTTTAAACATTGTTGGCTTTTTCAGTATTTGAAATATTAGCAATTAATGTATTGTTAAGGATCCGTTTAAATGTCTATATTTAATTTAGACATAGTTATAATACGGTATAGAATATAAAATGTTATTGAAATATTTCTGACAAAAGTTTTTGTACGGTGTTAAAGTTTTAGACCGTATGGTCCGCTAATCTGGGCCGTATGGTCCATGCCGTATGGTCCATGGTCCGTATCGTCCGTACATCACTAGATTTGGAGTATTTCTGCAATACTCACTTATTATATTAATGTATTTTGTAATATCAAAGACCTTGAGAATACCTATATTGTTTATAGGTCTTTGGTACTATCAATGTGTGGATACGTAACTAGAAATTGAACAATTCTGAGTAAACGAATAAATTATGTTATGTTTTTTCAGTTCTGTCCTATTCATAGCGATGTGTTCAATCTTGATATCGTTTCCGTAAACGTTCCTTCTATTTTACCGGCCTAAATAATATGAAGCGGTTAGTGATTTGTGTGTCTGTGCGGTCGGTTTTACTTATGGCCAATAACCTTATGGCGGATTCAACATGGAAAAAATCCGTGTTTTGTAACCTACAATTATCATTTATCCTGCACCGAACATAGACTCTTCAGTTTCTGTGCATTATTTTTCGGAATTCTAAGAATATATATAATTCAGCCTGCACTGTTCAGGTTAACTTTGTTTTTCTTAAACATGTTTCATTCAAATATTACACGCTTGGCATTGATTTTTTGAAGGGGTTGATAGTTCTGTTTATAATTATTTGTTACCCGAATCTTTCGTAACATGGTGAAGCTTAGTCCAAATAATTAGACGTAAGCTACCCCGCTTACGATGTAAATCGACCTCATATTTATAGGAGTAGGTGAAGCTAATAGTTTGGCTAGATTGAACTTTACCGGTACGCAGTTGTTTACCACTATCGACAAAGCGGGGGTTTGGGGGCGATATTAAGGAAATATAAAGGATAAAAAGGATTATAAGGTGTTGCGTTAGTTGTTATGTGTTAAGTGTTAAGGGTTAGGGTTAGGATCCCCATAGAATACCTGATATGTTTTTAACCTGTTTTTAATAACTAACACACTCTTATTCTCTCTTTTATATCCTTTTATTTCAGACTTACTAACACTCTTGTCGGTCGACGCGCGAGTCAATCGTCCCAATAGTTTTAAAGTGGCCTTTTCACAGATTTTGGCATGTTTTGATCATCACATCATCAATCCTCTCTGCGCCGTCTGATGCTTGAGGTAACGGCAAGGGAGCGACACTTTGGTCTGTCAGCTGCTATTGTGGGTGCTGTCTGCAGAGTGAGGCCTCTGTTGAGTTCTCGCACTAGGTTCGGCGCCACGTCTTTTTCGGTCGTCCATGTGTTTTTTTCCCCTGTGGAGTCCATCTCAGTGCCACCCTGGGTAGCGAGTCGGGTGGCATTCTGCAGACGTGGCCTAGCCATCTCCATCTCCTCAAAGCGATGGTCTCAGCAATGCTGTTTGCGCCAGCTCTTTCACGCAGTTCCATGTTTGTGATCATGTTTGGCCAGAAGACTCATGATCCGGCGCAGGAACTTGTTCTGGAAGACTTCCAGTTTGCGCTCGATGGTAGCAGTGGTCTTCAAGCACTCAGACCCATATAGAAGGACGCTCAGCAAATTGCTCTTGAAGATGCGGAGCTTGGTGCACATGCTAAGACTTGTGGTCCTCCAGATGGGCTTCAGCATCTCGAAGGCTTGGTTGGTTTTTTGCTGATCCTCGTGTTGATCTCCCTTGCACAGTCTCCATCTGTGGTGACCTTGCTGCCCAGGTAAATGAACTTGTCCACATCTTGCAGAGGCTGGCCATTGATGGTGATTGGGTCGCCCACTCTGGTGTTCTTCCTCATGACCTGAGTCTTTCCAATGTTGACCCTGAGACCTATGGTGCTTGCTGACAGTGCCAACTGTTGTGTCTTCTGCTGGATGTCCTGGTTCCTGCTAGCAAGTAGCCCGATATCGTCAGCGTAGTCCAGGTCATCTAGCAGCGAGGTCAGCATCCACTGTATTCCTTGCCTCCTTCCCTCTGTGGTGCGGTGCATGATCCAGTCAATTGCCATTGAAAAGAGGAGCGGCGAGAGGATACATCCTTGCTTCACTCCAGTTTCCACCTTAAATGGTTCAGTGAGCTGGTTATTGTAGATGACTCTGCACTCAAAGTTTTCGTACAGGGACCTGATGCCGTTGACAAGTTTTTGAGGGATACCATGCAGAATCTTCCAGAGGGAGTCTCTGTGTAGGCTGTTGAAGGCCTTCTCAAAGTCCACAAAAACCACGTAGAGGGATCCATTCCATTCATGGGACTGCTCAAGGATCTGCCTCAGGACGAAGATGTGGTCGATGCAGGACTTGCCTTTCCTGAATCCTGCCTGTTCCTGGCGAAGGATACCGTCCACTGCTGTTGTGATGCGTTGGAGGATGATGCGGCTGAAGATCTTACTGGTGAGAGATATTAAATTGATGCCTTGCCAGTTGTTACAGTTCCCCAGGTCTCCTTTCTTGGGCAGTTTGACAATGGTGCCGGTCTTCCAGTCGCTTGGCGCTTCTTCACTTTCCCAAATCTTTTGAAGAATCTGGCATCACTGTGTCTTCTGCTTTCAGCATCTCAGGGCACACTCCATCGTCGCCAGGCGCCTTCCCATTCTTCAGCTTATGGATGGCTTCATTGACTTCCGTTACAGTGATGTTGCCAAGGTTGATGTCAAGGTCCTCTTCAGCTTCAGGAATGTCGGCTAGGGTTGGTGGATCTGGGCGGTTTAGGATGGACTCGAAGTGTTGCTTCCATCTCTTCAGCTTCTCCTCTTCCACAGTGACATGAGTTCCGTCTACAGCTCTCACCGGAAGGTCATGGTGCTGGCCGTAGTCGTCCTTCAGCTTCCTAGTGCTCTGGTACACTGTCTTCATGTCATTGTGCTCGGCTGCTGTCTCCGCCTCCTCTGCCAGCCTCTCTATGTACCTCCTCTTGTCTCTTCTGGCTGATGTCTTCACCACCTTGTCTCTCTCACTATATTCCTTTGAAATTCTTTTCTTAAGTCTTAGGGATTTGGTGTCCAGCAGTTTCTTTTTGATTTGTCTTCTTTCTTCTATATGAGACCACGTTTCGTCTGAGATCCATTCTGTCTTCTTGCTCTTTCTGAAGCGT